>NW_025422931.1:0-72611 GCF_020497125.1 Mauremys mutica
AGGTTTCCTCACCTGTGCAGGGAGATCTCAGGATCTCTCTTTCCTCTGAACCCTGGAGGTCTGGGACCCATGGCTCTTCCCCTTGTTCCAGCTGGGAGATCACATCATGCTGGAAAACTAGAAACCCTGCTCAGATGAAAGAAAACAAAGGAGTTCAGTTGATTTCATAAGACTTGGTCATAAAAAAAACATTCTATTCATTTAACTTCAGTGCTTAGTGTGACCATGTGGCCTGTACTTCCTGTGTTCCAAACACAAGATTCACAGCACATGGGCCAGGGGCAGTTCTCACTGAAAATGCCAAGATCAGGGCAGGCTGAAAAAGGGAGAGCAGATGCTCCCAAAACTGCTGGTTAACACTGAAGTTAAACTCACCGACCAGTCACAAATTGTGCTTCTGATCCCCCACACGGGTAATCGAGAAGCTGAAAAAAGAAATCACACGGCCCCCTTTATTCCATCCCAGTTCTCTGGCTCCTAATCAGCAGCTAGGTCCAGTACAGTGAGAGGTTATTTAAAAACTCTGCTCACATAAACAAAGTGTTCCTCTGACCCCAAAGGGTCAGCCACATCACCTGGTCAGTATAGGTTTGGATATTACCCAAAATTCCATCCTTCCAGCCAATCCTTTAGCATCTAAACTAAAGGTTTAAATGAAAGAAAGACAGAAAGAAGTTAAATGGGAACGCAGTCAGATACATTCCAAAATGGATATATCAGGTTTTTAGCAGTATTGGTGAGTTGCTGGCTTGAAAGTCCATCTGGAACACATCCACAGTTTGGATGGGTCATTCACTCCTTTGTTCAAGGCTTCAGTTTGTAGAGAAGTTGCTCCAGAGGTAGGAAGGGGGATTGAAGACAAAATGGAGATGATGCAGCTGCCCTTTATATTCCTTTTGCCATGTGGCCTGTACTTCCTGTGTTCCAAACACAAGATTCACAGCACATGGCATGGAAAAGCCTTGGAGTTCTCAGTAGACAGGCATACCCCAGCATGTCTTGCTGACTCAATAGGTGTATCCCCTTGGTCCTTTCCATGGGCTCATTGTACAGCTGATGATCATCAATGGGCCATCAAACAGGCTAGGCAGTGTTGATCCCAATATGTCTGGGGGTGTCACCCAGAAACACTGCACAAGTCTGGAAATACAGATATACCCTACATATCTATAACTCACAATACAAAGGTGATACAAACATAGAAATAATATTATCATACTTGGCAAATCATAACATTTTTACTGACACCTTACATGGCATATCTAGCATGATTCATTGCAATTTTATCAGATTATATTATTATTTTATTATTAATACCAAAGTGTCTCACAATTCCATACAGTGTCACACTTGGTAAACCAGTGAATTCCCAGGACCAGTTCCCCAGGTCCTTGAAGATGCCGAACACTATGCTTAAAAGGGATTGAAATACCCACATATCTGCTGGGAACACACACACAGACACTGTGTCAGTCTATACCCCTGTGTTCACTCTTCTAGAAAATTATGATCAATTTTGTACACAGTATGGCTTGTGAGGTATCATTTGAAAATGCATAATCTACTGAATATTATCCTTCTGTTAAAATGTGTAGTAACACTGTATGTAAAGTTATGAGATTTTACAGTATGAGATTACTGAAAATGTTACAATTCTGGGGAACACCCACAGAGCAGTTCCTCAGAGACAGCAAGGCAAACAGCTGGTCAAACAGCCATTCTCCTGCAGGGGGAAGGTGTGAAGAAGACATTTACATTCTATCACAGGGACCTCTTGAAGCTGTTGTGGAAAACAACCACACGACTGATTTTGAATCAGCTCAGCCTGAGGCTCTTTTCTTAGTTAAAAGTGCGCAGGGGGCGACAGCTATTGGAATACTGTCCCCCTGAGCTAAAAATCACACAAGCCTTTTAAAGCTTAAAACCCCAAACAACGACACATATGTTGCACGTTAATTACCTTATTTGGAATATATTGCAAAATATGATGCAAGCAATGTTGGAAATAATTAAGAAAGGGATAGATAAGACAGAATATATCATATTTGTAAAAACAGCAAATGAATCCATGATACACCCACATCTTGAATACTGCATGAAGATGTTGTCGCCCCATCTCAAAAAAAGATATATTGGAATTGGAAAAGGTTCAGAAAAGGGCAACAAAAATGATTAGGGGTATGGAACAGTTATGCCAGACCTAACCCCCAGTTTCACTTGAGCAAACAGGAGCTATTTGACACTGTGCGATATGGCTCCTGTGCTCTGTTCCCAAAGTGTTCTGCAGCAGGGGAGGGTCTCTGGCAGTGTGTGTGTGTCACTGGCATATTGGGGTGATGCTGAAACAGGACACAGTAGAGGTGGCATCATGGGGCTGGCATGAACCTTTTCTCTTCATTTCCCCTTCCAAGAACTGAGGGGACAGGAACCCTTACCCAGCGAGGTCACCGTCTCATAGTTCTCCTGCATGACATCCCAGTAGAGGGCTCTCTGAGTGGGGCCCAGCAGAGCCCACTCTTCCCTGGTGAAATAGACAGCCACCTCCTCGAAGGTCACCGGCCCCTGAAAGAGCAAGAGTCCCCACTCAGAGCCCCACTATTTGTGGCAGAGAGGAGCGAATCAAATGGAAGCTCTGGGTGGATCGCAGTCAACAGAGTCCCACCCACACCCCGCTCAGAGTATCCAGCAAATACCAGGGTGAGGGGACGAAGAGGGAGCCCCTTGTTTCTCCCAGCAGATCCATCACACACCTACTGGCCACCGACTGATACAGGAGACGGAGCCCCTAGCAGGGTCCAGGGAGAGCTCCCTGGTAGGAAGCCCAATAACCTCCTCATTGTGAGGAGCAGGATATGAAGGGAGAGGCAGCTCCAATAAGCCTGACTCATGGGTGCCCCCTTCATATCTCACAGCAGCCACTGGTTAGTGAGGTCAGTCTCCAGGTCAGTTTGACTAGCTCCATGTAGGTGGGCTATTTTCTTTCTTCACAAATTAGGGCATTTCCACCTCTCAACCTCCAGGGTCGGTTCCTAGAATCTAGGCCACTTATTAAATAACTCGCAGCAGGTTTGCTACACCCTGGCCTCCTCCTTTCCCCACGCTGTGAATTTCCTGCCCCGCTCCAACCTCCAGACCAGACTGTGCAAACCTTCCCATCTCCGGTGTATTTGCTCTCCCTCTCCTCCAGCAGGAACCCACCAGCAAGCCCCCGATAATCCCTACCTGAGTTGGCTCCACTGCAGCCATTTCTCTTCCCTGTCCCACGCCAGGCTGGGATGAGCTGGAGCAAAATATGGACGTCATTCTGCAGCCTGTCTGGGGGAGAAGGGCAGTTGTGGGCGTTTCAGAACCGGTTTTAGTTAATTTCACATCAGAATTCCCCCAGACCCTTTCCCTGCAGACAGACACCCTAGAGTCTGCCATGCTGGGAAATGCTCAATCTGTTTATTACAATGTAGACCTGGCCCCTCCTGCCAGGCTAAGCCCACAGAGACATTTTTAACCTCCCTTCTCCGTCCCCTCACCCTGTAACAAAGTCTCTGAACACAAGGCTAGAAAAGAGCAGAACCAAAGGAGTCACTGTGGGGGATTCCCTCGGACACTGACCCCACGGCAGCCACACCGCAGCAGGGGGAATATGGAGTCAGGAACTGGCTTTTCCTCTGTCTGATCCTTGTTTTGTTCACTGGAAAGTGGTTCTGCCCAGGGATGCAGCAATACATGTGTCTGGGTGGACTAGAGAGCTGGAAATCTCTCCCCACTCATTTCTACCACTGCCCCTTTCAGTCTCTCCTTCCCCTGTCCTCTCTCCCTGCCCCTCTGGCTGGGAAAGTCCCATTCCTGGGGGCTTTGCTCTCCCAGGGCTGGATTTTCTCCTGGCAATTGCTAATGGGAAGAGAAATAGGGAGGCGCTGTTTGTGCAGAGTCACTTTCTTGCCAGACCCCAGCACTTTCCCTGAGGTCTTTCAGTTACCTGGAGACTTGGCTCAGAATTTAGTATTAACAGGTCCCAGGGCTGCCCTAGGGGGCTAGGACCAGCTGGAGAAAGTCATCCCCTGGGCCGGGCAGAGAAGCAACTTTAATTCAGGTCACTTCCCAGCACAGAACCCCGCTGGGGGAGCAGCAGCTGCTAAGCCTGGTCTCCCAGATCACAATGGAGGCTGCAGCGTCTGACCCAGGAAGCTGAACCCCAGTATCCTGGGCAGAGAGGGACAGAGCGTCTGAGCAGCTTCCCTCCTTTAGCTCTCTGGGGAGAGCAGCTAATGAGAGCCCCTCCTCACAGGGAGAATTGCTGATCTCATTTGCCCCACTGTCCATCCAGAGTCACTCCTTGTCTTTCCATACAGTGACTCTGGATTAACAATGGTCTCAATGAATCCAGATTTCAGAAAGAATGAGTCCAGAATGCTGTGGAAGAGACCATTGTGCGGCAGTGCTGACCCCCCTCCCACCTCCCTCACCCCCAGATCCAGGACAAGGACTGGACAATCTAGGACAATGGAACTGGAAGTTCCTGCAGTTTTCAAGAGGGGAGAAAAGCAAAAATCTGTGATTTCACCTCACAGTGTTTGATAAGTGGCTAGAAAGCTATCACGGTGACTGGGCCTGGCCGGGGAATGTCGGGCAGTGCTTGGAGCCAGGATTCTGGCATAAGCTAATCACGGAGAAGCAGCAAGGTCAGGAGCAGCCCCCAGAGCCCCAGCCAATCCCCCCCGCCCAGATACTCCCTGGGACCCAGCCCCCAGAGTCCCTGGCCAGGGACCTCAGATACCCCTCAGAGCCCCACCGGCCAGAGAACCCCACCAGATCTTCATTGCCAGGTTGGGAATCCCAAAGGGTTCCCCCCACCAAGAGACCCCAACAGCCAGAGACCCCCCAAAAGAGACTCCCACTGGGAACTCAGTCCCTCACTGCCTGCCTAGGATCCCCCCCCCGGCCCTCCAGCAGGATCTGCCCTGCCCTTTGCCTGGCACCCCCTCCTCCCCCCTGCGGGATCCCCTGATGCTTTACAGGGGCACCCCCTGGCCTAGCGCCGGGGATTCTCCCACACACACTCTGTGCACTGGGCACGGCAGCGATCCCAGGAGTCTGCGGGGGAATCCCAGACAGAGCCCCTGGCACAGCACCAGGCTCCCTCTAACCCCCTGTCCCGCCTCCCCAAGAGACGCCCACCCCGGCTGTTCTGCAGCCACCAGGCCCCCAGCGATACCCACCTCCAGGACCCACAGCCTCAGGGCTGGGCACATCACACCCACCCCCTGAAACCCCAAATCTCCAGAACCCACCAACCTCACTAGGGTACCCCGTGCCCAGCCACCCAGAGGCCTCCCCCCACCACAATCCCCCTTCAGCTGCTATCTCCCCACACAGCCCCACCCCCACCCAGCAACACTGTTACCTCACAGTGCCTGAGAAGTGGATAGAAAGTGACCACCGCCCCCTGCTGGCCAGTCACACAGGGGCAGAGGGAGCCCTGGGGGATGTCTCTTGAACTGGAGTATGGAAGGTCTGGAGGGACAAAATAGATAAGAAATGTCCATGGCCTGTCACTAGGAAATAATGGCCACCCTGGATCCACCCCAGAAGTGGCTACATCTTAGCACTGCCCAGTCACCCAGAGGCCACCAGATGATGCCAATAGCCGGGGGCAGGATTTCTCTGGGCCACTGAAATGTTTCAGGGAGTTGGTGCGTGAGCTCAGCCTTGCATCCATCCCTGATGTTTCATGGACTAACAGCAGCAGCGTAAAGAAAGAGCCGAGCCAATATCTCACTCTCAGAGGGGAAGGTGGCCACGTCCCCTCTGTGACCTCCAGGGGAATAAGGCAGCGCTTCAAAGGAAAACGTTAGAAGTGGCAGGGGAGAAATAGGAAAAGAAAACGCCCCTTTTCTCAGGAGATACAAACTCGACTCCCTCCTGTCTCTATCACCAGTGGATTTAGCCTCCCTCCTTGTGAGCTGTCAATAAAATAAAGAGGCAACAAGGTGGTTTGGCACAAACAAAGGTCAGTGTAGTCAGGGTAAAGGTACAGAAAACTGGGGGAAGAAGCGAAAATGCAAACTTAATGAATCCAATCAAACAGCGACTGGCTTTGGGAGCTTAACACTCAGGCCCAGAAACCCTCCCTTGGAAACCGGAAAACACTAAATGATGTCCCAGCACAGAAACCTTTCCCCCCTGTGCAGGTGCAGCGGGTCCCACGGGCCGGCGCGAGGCCCAGGACCTTCCACTCTCCGACTGGTTTAGAGCCGTTGAGGAGGAGCCCTGGGGCGTCCAGACGACGGGTGGGTTTCGTCGCTGGCAGGGAGGCCCTGTGGGAGGCTGGACACCAGGGATGCAGGACGGCAGGAATGGTGGTGACAGGCCTCCTGTTCCTCAGTCTCACGGCGGGACCGAGGGGGCTCGTCACTCTCCGGCTCGGGAGCACTGGGTAGACCCGACCGTGGACGGGCCGTCGCTGGGGGGGGGGGGGCGGCCCCGCGCAGGCGCTGAGCACGTCCTTATATCACTTTTGTGGCGGGAAAAGTGCTGAGGAGATGGAACGCTGAGGGCTGGTTTTGGCGGGAAAAACCGGTTTGGACTGGTTTGAGCCTGTGTCCTGATGGTAAACAAGTCCCCTCTCAGAGATGGAGTCCAGGGGTCAATAGTTCATATGCTCCAGATTGGATCTTATTTTAAAGCCAGTGATTTAACATAAGAACATAAGAAAGGCCGTACCGGGTCAGACCAAGGGTCCATCTAGCCCAGTATCTGTCTACCGACAGTGGCCAATGCCAGGTGCCCCAGAGGGAGTGAACCTAACAGGCAATGATCAAGTGATCTCTCTCCTGCCATCCATCTCCATCCTCTGACGAACAGAGGCTAGGGACACCATTCTTACCCAGCCTGGCTAATAGCCATTTATGGACTTAGCCACCATGAATTTATCCAGTTCCCTTTTAAACATTGTTATAGTCCTAGCCTTCACAACCTCCTCAGGTAAGGAGTTCCACAAGTTGACCGTGCGCTGCGTGAAGAAGACCTTCCTTTTATTTGTTTTAAACCTGCTGCCTATTAATTTCATTTGGTGACCCCTAGTTCTTGTATTATGGGAATAAGTAAATAACTTTTCCTTATCCACTTTCTCAACATCACTCATGATTTTATATACCTTTATCATATCCCCCCTTAGTCTTCTCTTTTCCAAGCTGAAGAGTCCTAGCCTCTTTAATCTTTCCTCATATGGGACCCTCTCTAAACCCCTAATCATTTTAGTTGCCCTTTTCTGAACCTTTTCTAGTACTAGAATATCTTTTTTGAGGTGAGGAGTCCACATCTGTACACAGTATTCGAGATGTGGGCGTACCATGGATTTATATAAGGGCAATAATATATTCTCAGTCTTATTTTCTATCCCCTTTTTAATGATTCCTAACATCCTGTTTGCTTTTTTGACCGCCTCTGCACACTGCGTGGACATCATCAGAGAACTATCCACGATGACTCCAAGATCTTTTTCCTGACTCGTTGTAGCTAAATTAGTCCCCATCATGTTGTATGTATAGTTGGGGTTATTTTTTCCAATATGCATTACTTTACATTTATCCACATTAAATTTCAATTTACTTCATAAACATCTTATTAACCAACTAACTGAACATATTGAACAGTTTATACTTCTCACACCTAACAGTGTTTGTCCTCCAGATGTGTTTACAGGTGTTGAATTGTGGGGGAGAGAGGCCAATTCATGTCTCTACCCCCCCTTTCATAGTTTCTTCCAACTGGCTAGGAAGTACCTTTGCTAGGATGTGAGTCAAGCAGTGCCCATTGTCGCTGTGCTATCTCGGAGAAGTCTGCATTGTACCCGGTTCCTGGGATAGTCCTTGGGAGTGTGGATCCCTTTAATGGGCCAGCAGCGAGTCTGGCTCCTCCATTGTCACACCTGAAAGGCTGGTGGTGGGCATTTCCCAACCTCATCTCAGTAACACACACAGAGCAAAACTTCCCAACCAATGCTACACACACAATCCAACACAATATTAAGGTTCAACAGACCAAGACTTTTGAAATGATACCTCACCAGGCAGACTTTGTACAAACCGTATCATCATTATATGAGACTGGTGAATATGGGGCTTCCAGAGTGCTGCTCTGAGCACAGCGAGCCGCCCCTGGGCTGACATTGCAATGGAGACGTACCCTTAGAGTCCATCTCTCCTGGGATAAAGATGGCAGCATGGCTGGCCTGGACCATCTGACGTGGGCTCATGAAGCTAAAGCTGAGAGGCTAAAAACTGTGGTGCAGATATTTGTGTTCACACTGAAGCCTGGGTTCGGAAACCCTCACCCCTCGTGGGGTCTCAGAGACTGGGCTCAAGCCCATCTGTCTGCACTGTAATTTTATAGTCTTGCAGCCCAAGCCCCATAACCCTGAGTCAGCTGACCCGGGCTTTGCGACAGGTGCCCTGGGTGTGTTAATTGCAGTGCAGACATAACATTAGGCTACGTCTCCAGTGCAATGAAACACCCACGACTGGCCCATGTCACATTAATCAGGGTCATGCAGCTTGGGCTGCAAAGTTGCAGTGTCCATGTCTCGGCTCAGGCTCAGTCCCCTGCTCCAGGAGCCCAGAAGGTTGGGAGGGGGTTTAGCAAGTGGAAATGGTAAAACCGCAGGGGAGTATTACCCTGGACTCATGGCATTTCTCCATTGGTCTGTCTGCTCTGGGGCAGAGACAGAAACACGTCCTGCTGCTTTTGTTATTTCAAAGAACGGTTTAGGATTTTCATTCTCATACTCGGTGCACAAAACAGGATTCAACCCTCGGCATAAACTAAACGAGCTGCCCACAGATTCTGGCAGCCACAATGAGCATTTGATGTGAGAGCTCAGACCTGACCCTGTCCCAGAGGGGACTGGACCACTGACCTATCAGCTCCTAACTCCCAAACTTTCAGTAACTCTATCATCAGTGCCTGTGAGCGTAATTTAAACCATAAGAAAAACCACACTAGGCTAGACCGACGGTCCATCTAGCTCTGAATCTTGTCTTCTGACAGTAGCCAGTACCAGGTGCCCCAAAAGCAACTCAGTAAGGTACCACTGGAACTTGAACCCAGGATCCCCTGTATACAAAACAGTGGTTTTAGCCAGCTAAGCCATGGTGCCTACAGTTGCTGAAAGGATCATGTCTGCACCCACCTGACTCTCTGCCAACCTCCATCTAGGCCTGACAAGCTTTGCTGGTGTTTGGATTCAGTAAAGCAGAGGAGCAGGGGAAGTTTTACTCCCAAGGTTCTTTGGACAGGTCTACACTACAAAATTAGATCGGTGTAACTACATTACTCAGGGGTGTAAAAAATTTACCTCCCTAAGCAATGCAGTTATATCAGCCTAACCCCGGTGCAGATAGCGCTGTGCCAACAGGAGGGCTTCTCCCATCAACATAGCTTGGGGAGGGGCTTGGTTAGTGAAGATGAAGAGAATAGGTGGCCCATGGCTCTTGCATTTAGGGAGGCTGGGTGTGAGCGCTGGAAGCTCCCTAGAAGTGGGGGGCCCATTGGTGCCCAGACCATGGCACTGCCCCCCCACCCTTCTCCTCTCTCTGAGGCCCCACCTGTGCTCCCCCCTTGCTCCTGTTTGGCCACTCCCACCCCCCGCTCTTCCTCTTTGGCTGAGGACGGCTGAGCCACCTTTCGCTCGCTCCTCTCCTCCCCCAAGGCCTTCCTGCCTGCTGCTCGTACCTCTCCACCCCCTACCACAAGGTCTGCCCACCAGCCGCCACCTCTCTGACCCGTCCCTGCAACCCACCCTGCCCACCACCCACATCTCTCTGCCCCTCCCCTGAGACCTGCCCTGCCCACTGCCCCCACCTCTGAGACCTGCTCTGCCAACCGCTCTAACCTCTCTGCCCCTCCCCTGAGACCCACCCTGTCCACGTCTTTCTTCGGTCGTCTGTTGCTATTCCATGAAACATCAAGAAGGGAATAAAAAGCTGAGTTTACTCCAGGGTGAGGAAACAAAGAAGCCACCAACCCCCTGGCATTGCTGCTTTAGTTAAAGTGTTTTAACTAAACAGCTATTGAATGTCCTCCCTATGCCCCTTGTGTCACCAGAGCACATCCATGCTAGCAGTTCTTGGATGGCAACAGAGAGCAGTGCACTGTGAGTAACTATCCCACTGTGCAACTGGCTGCAGGGTGTTTTGGGAAGGGTTTGCAGTGCCTCACGGGCTGGTACAGCATCACATGATGCAGGTTTCTCTATCCCACCGTTCCACGGGCATCTTACTAGATTGCCAGCTGCTTTTCAACTGCGGTGTGCGTGGCGGGGTAGAGACTGTTTGTGTTCTGGGGAGAGACAGTGTGTGTGCTGGGGAAGAGTGAGTGTGTTGAGCTAGGTAGGAGCAGATCATTATTACCCCTACTCGAAAGAGAGAGAAGCTCAGGCTGAGAAAGGAGAATTGACTTCTCTTAGGTCACACAGCCAGTCAGTGGCAGAGCTGGGAATAGGACCCAAAAGCCCTGATTTTCAAACTAACCATCGGATCTTGAATTTCAGACACTGAATGACCTGAATAAAGTGCTCACAGATGAGCTCCAGACCAACAACAGTGCACACGAATTATTCAGCAAGTATTTGAGGAGAACTGCAACATTTGAGAGAATCATGAACTGCTCAGAGACCATTAATGTAGAGAAGCAGCAAAATTCATCAAACATAGAACTGGTTCTGACTTATTTCCTTGGTCTTAAAAGAGACCAACAAGGACCTGAGTCTCCTCCCTGTCAATAACCCCCTGCTCAGCCAATCAGGGTAGAGACTGAGGATGGGAGGCTGAGGGTTCTCACCAGAGAACCCAAAGGATGGCCCAGGTCACTGGTGGGGATCACTGCCCGAGCACTATTTCAGCCCCACATTTTTGGGTGGACCTCCCACAGTGGGAGCTGCAGAGCACTCCCCCGCAACACACACACACACCCCTACCTCCTGGTGTTGGGAGAACAGGAAAAAGGACAAAAGAAGCAAGAGACAAAGAGAAAGGAGGGAGGGATGGATGGAGGAAAACGTGAAACAAAAAGGAGAAACCTAATCTCCCCAGTGATTCTAAGGGACAAAATCCCAGGTGCGGAATAAAATTCTGCCTCCTTAAGCTCGTGTTTTCCATGCCTAGAATTCAACTCTCACCAGATGGATCAGACTGAACAGGTTTCAAACCTCCAGGAGGCTCTTACCTTCTAAACAGGGATGGCTGTTTTCTAGTAAAATCACTAAAAGGGAAGGAGGAAACTCGAAAGAGGTTCCTCCTGGCGCTCACGTCCGTGAACCCGAATACTCTCTCAGTCCTCAAAGAGAGACCTGGAGAAGGAGACTTGCTGAAGCAAAGCCACAGGGGTCTCTGAGGTTTCCCTGGCCCCTCGCCCCGGTCCTGCCTGGCTGATGTCAGCATCTCTCTGTGAGGTCACCACCTCCCCACCACCTTCGACCAATAGTCTGAGGTCCTGCCAAAGGCCTTTGTGATGTCGCTGCCACACGCCTCCCTTGCTGTGCCAATGTCCTGCCCCTGGCCAGGCACTTTGGAGGTTTGAGCTACTCCCTGTGGATCACCCCACTCAAGGAGGGTTCGTTCTAGGCAGCAAGCCGGCTAGACAAGGAAACATCAGACGCTGCTCCCAATGCTACACTCAGTTTGCCAGAAATTAGTCAACTTTATGGCCAGAAGAGATCATTAGAGCATCTAATCTGACCCCCTGCATATCACAGGCCCCCTGTATGACACAAGAGCTACTTGGGTCTGTTCCTAGAATGGAAGCCGCATATTAAACAAGTCCCAACAGGTTTGCTACACCCTGGCCTCCTCCCATTCTCCACCCGTGAATGTTTTGGCTACTCCAACCTCCAAGCCAGACTGCCCAAGCCTCCCACCTCCTGTGTATTTGCTGTCCCTTCAGCACGAACCCACCAGAAACCCCCCCCCCAAATAATCCCTACCTGAGCTGGCTCCACTGCAGCCATTTCCCTTCCTTGTCCCATGGGAGGATGGGACGAGCTGGAGCGAAACATGGACGACATCCTCCAGCCTGGCAAGGCGAGAAAGGCAGTTGTGGAGGTTTCAGAACAGACTTTAGTTCATGTCACATCACGATTCCCCCAGGATCTTTCCCTGCAGAGACACAGCCTAGGTTCTGCCATGCTGGGAACATGCTCCATCTCTTTATTGCAGGGGAGACCTGGCCCCTCCTGCCAGGCTAAGCCCACAGGGAGATTTTTCAGCCTCCCCAGTAATAAAGTCTCTGAACAAAATGCTGGAAAGGAGCAGAACCAAAGGGGCTGGGCAGGTTCCATAGGGACACTGGCTCCTCCCTTCCCCTCCTGTGCGGCCATGTCCTGTCGCTGGCAGAGATCAGCCCCCCCCATCTCCCCCCAGAGGCAGCCGTGTCTGCGGGCTCCCCCAGCCAGCACCCACTAACCACCACCCACGCTGGGGGAGTGACACAGGACAGCAAATTCCCATCTACCCAAGGACAAATTGCTGCAGATAAACAGGCTGGGTTCACATCCCAAAGCTGAGGAGCATTTAAGAATTACAAGTATCAGAGGGGTAGCGTGTTAGTCTGGTTCTGTAGAAGCAGCAAAGAATCCTGTGGCACCTTATAGACTAACAGACGTTTTGCAGCATGAGCTTTCGTGGGTGAATACCCACTTCTTCGGATGCCACTGCTTGCATCCGAAGAAGTGGGTATTCACCCACGAAAGCTCATGCTGCAAAACGTCTGTTAGTCTAAGAATTACAGAGAAAATAGGGAAAATAAGAGACTAGAGCAGGGGTCTCAAACTCAAATGACCCAGAGGGCCGCATGAGGACTAGTGCATTGGCCCGAGGGCCGCATCACTGACACGCCCCCTTGCTGCCCCTGGCCCTGCCCTGTCTCTTCTCCACCTCCTCCCCTAAGCGTGCAGCTCCCCGCTCCTCCCCCCTCCCTCCTGGAAAGTGCTAAGCGCCACCAACAAGTGTTTCGTGTAGTGAATTTGTACACTCAGTAATGCACCTCACTCAAAGGACAAAACACGCACTTAGATTTACTGCCTAAGGCTCTGGGAGGGAGTTTGGGTGGGGGAGGAGGTCTGGAGTACAGGCCCTGGGCTGGAGTTTGGGTCAGGGAGGGGGTCTGGAGTGCAGGCTCTGTGCTCGGTGCAGACTCCAGGCTGCGGCAGGGGGTGGGGGTGCAGGCTTTGGGACGGAGTTTGGGGATAGGAGGGGGTGCAGGGGTGAGGGCTGTGGGGCTGAGGGTGAGGGGTTTGAGGCATTGGAGAGGCTCGGGGCATTGGAGAGTCTCAGGACTAGGGCAGAAGGGCAGGGGAAGGGCAGCCTGCCCTGACCCTAATGCAGGGGGGCGCTAGGACCCTGCGGCAGCAGGTGATGCCGGAAGCCGGCATAGCGGAGGAGTGGAGTCAGCGTGAGCTCCCGGGCAGGCTCCCGGGCGGTGAGGGGGCAGCAATTGGGGGCCGGGAGACACTGGGGGGAGGCGCGTGGGGGCGGCAGGTGGGGCCAGGGGAGAGACCCGGCCCCAAACATTGGGGAGCAGCGCGCGGGGAGCTTAGGCACAGAAAATAACTCGGGGAGGGGGGCGGGGGTGAGGGGAGTTTGGCGGCGACAGGAAGTAACTGGGGGAGCTCCGCGGGCCGCAGGGAAGAGCTCCGCGGGCCGCATGTTTGAGACCCCTGGACTAGAGAGTCAATAATTTTAGGGAAAACGAGGGAATCTCCTTGGATTTTCTAGCCCCATGTGGGGAGGGGAGAGAGAAGGGGAAGAACCAGAGAGAATTGTTCTCAGGTTTTGAGATGGAAAGAAATGGCAGAAACAGGAAAAGGATGCAAGTAGCTCACCCCCGTGACCATAGGCGTGCGCAGCACATTTCATTAGGGTGTGCACCCAGGGAGCCCCGCCCTAGCCCCACCCCATCCACTGCCTCCCACTTCCTGCCCCTGGCTGCCCCCCCTCAGAACCCCCAACCCCCCCTGCTCCTTGTCCCCTGACTTCCCCCTCCTGAGACCTCCCCCACTGTAACTGCCTCCCTAGGACCCTACCCCCTACCCATCCCCCTGACCCTTATCCACACCCCTGACCCCAGACAGACCCCTGGGACTCCCACGCCCCATCCAACCGCTCCCCGCCCCCTGACAGGCCCCCAGAAATCCCGATCCATCCAACTCCCTCTGCTCCCTGCCTGCTCCAATCCCACTCCACCGCCCGACAGGCACCCACCGAACCCTCAACCCATCCAACCCTCCTGCTCCTTGTCCCCTGACCGCCCCCTCCACAGGCCCCCCAACCGCTAATCACCCCGCCAACTATCCAACCTCCCTCCCCACCTCCTGGCAGCTCTGTCTAGTGGCTGGTCCCACCCACACACTCAAAGTGGCAGAGGAGGTTCCCTCTCCTTCGGGGGGAAGGTTGCCTAGTGGTTAAGGCACAGGGCTCAGGCTCAGGTGTCCTGGGTTTGAGTCTCTGCTCTGCCACAGACTCCCTGCTTAGCCTTGGGAAAGTCACTAGATCCCACCTGCCCAATGGAGCCAACACTGACCCTGCCTCCTGGGCTAAATCCATTCATGGCTGGGTGATTGGGGGGCGAATGGAGATACCAACATGGGGAGAGTTGGGCTGAATTTCTCCACAGCCGGAGAGTGAGAGCCAGCTCCACAGGGGGGATGGGGCGAGAGGGGCTCAGGCCTGCTCCACACAGAGGGAGGTCAGGGCTTCAGCCCTGCAACTTCTGCCCTAAGGTGACTGGGGCTCCCGAGCCGGGGACTTCAGCCCCACATCTTCTGCCAGGGTCCGGGCTTCTCCTGCCTGCCCCAGGGTGGCTCCTCTCCCTCCCCCCCGTGCAGCTCCTGCTGGGGTCTGGGCTCCGCCCCCTGCCTCCCAACCCAGCAGGGCTTCTCCTCCCCTGCCCCAGCCTGGCGCTTCTCCCACCCCCCCCCCCGCACTGCAGCTCCTGCAGGGGCCCGGGGCTTCTCCTCCCCACCCCAGCGTGGCTCCAGCCCAGTCGGGGGCTTCTCCTCCCCCCACTCCAGCTCGGCTCCTCTCCCGCCCCCACGGGAGAGGGGGAGCAGCCTCCCCAGCCGGGGCTCAGGGCATTGGGGTGCCGGTGCTCCCCCCATGCGCACGCCTGGGCCCGGGACACTCACACACACACTCTGCCCCAGGGCTCCCCTGGTGCCCAGAGACCGATCAACCCCCCCGCCTGCCCCCCCCGCCCGCAGCTCCGGCCTCTCCCCTCCCGCCCCGCCAGCCGCACCCAGGGGAGCCCCGGGCCCCAGGCTCTGTCCCCACCTGGAGCCCAGCGGGGCCGGGGGCAGCTCCTGCTGCAGCTGAGAACAGCGGCTCCGCTCCGGCCCGGGCGGCTCCAGCGCTGCCGGCAGCACGTGGCCACCAGGGAGCAGCTGCTGAGCCCGGGCTCCTGCGTCACAATGTGCCAGAGACCCGCCCCCAGGAGCTGCCCCGCCCCCGGGCTGTGCCAGAGCCCCGCCCCCAGGAGCTGCCCCACCTCTGGCCTGTGCCAGAGCCCCGCCCCCAGGAGCTGCCCCACTCCCGGGCTGTGCCAGAGCCCCGCCCCCAGGAGCTGCCCCGCCCCTGGTCTGTGCCAGAGCCCCGCCCCCAGGAGCTGCCCCGCCCCCGGGCTGTGCCAGAGCCCCGCCCCCAGGAGCTGCCCCGCCCCCGGGCTGCGCCAGAGCCCCGCCCCCAGGAGCTGCCCCGCCCCCGGGCTGTGCCAATAGTCCCATATGGGCTAGTGGTCGGGATTCCTGGTTTTTCATCCACGGGGCCTGGGTTCAACTTCTGGTGTGGGAACCGTGCAGAGCTTTTGCCCAGAGTGGAGACAGGAAATGAAAGGAACAGGAAGGGATCCTGCCAGCAGGGGGGTTGGACAGTGTGGGGAGGGGATCCCAGAAGTGGGGGTGGGGGGCAGTGGTCTGAGCGGAGACCAGGGAAGGATCCCAGCAGTGTGGGAAGTTGAGAGCACAGGCCTGGCCTGGGGACTGGGGAGAGTGAATGTGTCCCTCTAAACCCACCAACTGCAGACTAGGCAGGACTGGGAGAATTACGTATTTGTTGGTAAATGTCAATTTCTGTGTAAACACATGACCCAATGACAAAATATTTCCATCGATAATAATCAAAATTGTCAGATGGGCAAAGTAAGAAACATGCTGCTTGAGAACTTACCCTGTTGTAGGAGCAGCAGTGATCTGTGTGCTCCGTATCACCTGTATGCCCAAAAGGTCTGTTACACCCCCCCTCCCCCCGCTTGTCTCCTCTCTCTCTCTGAATGCCTGTGAAGTGGCTTTCCCCCTCCCCCCCTCCTGCAATGCTTGTGGGATGAAGGGGCTGGTTGAAGAGCTGGAAGATCAGAAGAGCGCCTAGATAGACAAGGTGTCTGGGACTCTCATTAGGCAGCACTCACACACCCAGAGCATGGACACTGCCCAAGGTGGAGTGTGACTCATCAGATGCAGCCAAGTCACCTCTAGTCGCAGGCCATGAGGAGCAGGTCCTTAAAAGGGGAAGGGGCCCTGTGCTCAGGAGTCACTCACAAGCTTGTACCTCCAGTGAATGCCCTTCGCCCCGACCGCCTGGCCAGTGGTTCGCTGCGTTACATTCCATCGTGCCTTGGGAAGACTTACCTTCATCGCACCGTCCATCGTGGCACTGGGGGACACTTATCTTAAAGGATCCTGACATCTCAAGTGCCAGGCCTGTCCTGGGAGCATGAGTATGCGAGCGTGACACCCTCCCCTATCCCTTCTTTTGAGTTTAGCTGTCAGTATAATAAACATGCTGCTTTCTGCCAAACTCTGGGGCGTTATTAGTCCTCTCTAAGCTTATTAGCTGGCCCAATTTTGGGTAACAGAAGCAACATTTTTGGATCTGTCATTGTACCAAGGGGGAGATGGTTGTCTATGAAGGAGGGGTGAAGACTAAATGCATCCAATGAGGATGGGATTCAAACCCATGCCTGCAGAATACAATGGATTAGCAGTCCATCACCTTAACCACTCGGCCACCTCATCTGAGCTGTTAAGACAGGGACAGGAGGAGAAATCGAAGGCCGGCAGAGATAGGGACACAGGAGTTTTTAAATACTAAGCGTAAGCAAGGTCTGAATGAGCTCCCCCCTCACATCTAGTGAGGAGCTGGGGGAAGACTTCAGGAACAGGCCGTGTTTGCACAGACACCCCTACTCTGCCTAGCTATGCAGCATGAGGGGGCCACTTCCCCAAAATGACCAGTTTGGGATGGTGGTGGGTTACAAATCACTTTAGGATTGAGTGCAATGAAATGTTATTCTCCTTCCTGTACTAGTGAAGGGCAGCAGAACGTACCTAGGCCGTCCTGACGGAGGGGTGGGTGGGTGAGGAATCGCTTTCATTGGACTGCAGAGAAATGATTGAGGACGTCACCCTAACCCAGTGGTCCCCAAACATTTCACACTGCGCCCTCGTATCCATGGCTGTGGCCCCTCGGAAGCCGCGGTCGAGAACCGGGGCTGGGAGTGGGGCCGTTGCTTGCTGGGGAGAGGAGTGCGGACAGGGGTCAGGGGGTCGAGGCGGGGCTGGGAGCCAGGGGACCAGGCTGAGGGTGGGGTTAGGGAAGAGCTGGGGCTCAGGGGTC
The DNA here is from genome assembly GCF_020497125.1 of Mauremys mutica. Classification (NCBI taxonomy): domain Eukaryota; kingdom Metazoa; phylum Chordata; order Testudines; family Geoemydidae; genus Mauremys; species Mauremys mutica. Next base: position 17,655 of record NW_025422931.1, read on the forward strand.
AACAAACATGTGGACAAGGGGGATCCAGTGAACATAGTGTACTTGGATTTCTAGAAAGCCTTTGACAAGGTCCCTCACCAAAGGCTCTTACGTAAATTAAGTTGTCATGGGATAAAGGGGAAGGGCCTTTCATGGATTGAGAACTGGTTAAAAGACAGGGAACAAAGGGTAGGAATTAATGGTAAATTCTCAGAATGGAGAGGGGTAACTAGTGGTGTTCCCCAAGGGTCAGTCCTAGGACCAATCCTATTCAATTTATTCATAAATGATCTGGAGAAAGGGGTAAACAGTGAGGTGGCAAAGTTTGCAGATGATACTAAACTGCTCAAGATAGTTAAGACCAAAGCAGATTGTGAAGAACTTCAAAAAGATCTCACAAAACTAAGTGATTGGGCAACAAAATGGCAAATGAAATTTAATGTGGATAAATGTAAAGTAATGCACATTGGAAAAAATAACCCCAACTAAAGATACAATATGATGGGGGCTGATTTAGCTACAACGAGTCAGGAAAAAGATCTTGGAGTCATCGTGGATAGTTCTCTGAAGATGTCCACGCAGTGTGCAGAGGCGGTCAAAAAAGCAAACAGGATGTTAGGAATCATTAAAAAGGGGATAGAGAACAAGACGGAGAATATATTATTGCCCTTATATAAATCCATGGTACGCCCACATCTCAAATACTGTGTACAGATGTGGTCTCCTCACCTCAAAAAAGATATTCTAGCACTAGAAAAGGTTCAGAAAAGGGCAACTAAAATGATTAGGGGTTTGGAGAGGGTCCCATACGAGGAAAGATTAAAGAGGCTAGGACTCTTCAGCTTGGAAAAGAGGAGACTAAGGGGGGACATGATAGAGGTATATAAAATCATGAGTGATGTTGAGAAAGTGGATAAGGAAAAGTTATTTACTTATTCCCATAATACAAGAACTAGGGGTCACCAAATGAAATTAATAGGCAGCAGGTTTAAAACAAATAAAAGGAAGTTCTTCTTCACGCAGCGCACAGTCAACTTGTGGAACTCCTTTCCTGAGGAGGTTGTGAAGGCGAGGACTATAACAATGTTTAAAAGGGGACTGGATAAATTCATGGTGGCTAAGTCCATAAATGGCTATTAGCCAGGATGGGTAAGAATGGTGTCCCTAGCCTCTGTTGGTCAGAGGATGGAGATGGATGGCAGGAGAGAGATCACTTGATCATTGCCTGTTAGGTTCACTCCCTCTGGGGCACCTGGCATTGGCCACTGTCGGTAGACAGATACTGGGCTAGATGGACCTTTGGTCTGACCCGGTACGGCCTTTCTTACGTTCTTATGTTTGAGTGTTGCTCCCTCCCTGCCCTCCATGGGGGCTGGCTCAGGCCCTGAGGTGCCCCCATCAATCTTCCTCTGTGTCCCCCTAGGAGTCACGCCCCACATTTTGGGGACCACTGACCCCTACTCGCTAAGCAGGGGCTAGTGATGCCAAAGCCCAGGGAAAGGGAGAACAAGTGCGGGGGCCCCAGCACCGGAACCCTGCCCCCCCCACTTCTGTGTGTGGCTCCGCCCCCTTCCACACCTTCCACCCACGGCCCCACCCACTGTCACCTCTGTTCCACCCCTTCCCCCACTGGCCCCACCCGGTCACTCCTTTACCCCGGCCCCGCTGCGGCCCCGAGACCAGAGAAGCTCTGTGCCCCTGCTGCAGCCCCCAGGCCGTAGCAGGGAGTGGGAGCTCCTCCAGCCCTGGGGCCGACATGGAGGAGACTTTTCCAGGGGGGCCTAATTTGGCCAGGGCCCCTAGTCATGGGCCCCACTGTCCCCTTGGCGATGCAAGGTTTGGGGAGGCTGAGCCCCCCCCGAGCCTCCATTACGAGCCGCCCAGGCTACCTCTGCTCAGTGGGTGGCCAGTCTCCCTGTGTCTCTGCTGTTCGTGCTGGGGAGCCCGGCCGGCCTTAGGGGTGGGGCCCCCGGCAGCCGCCCAGGGCTCCAGGGGGTCAAAGGGCACCGTGTGGCCACTCAAAGCTGCTCACTGCTCTCCCCTGCCCCAATGCTCCTCCGTGGCCCCACAGAGGGTGGGGGGAGCGAGGAGCAGCACGATGTGCTCCCTGCGTCCTGGTCACTTTCCCCACCTGGGCTGGGCTGTGAGGGGAGCATCAGAAGCTGCTGCTCTCTGCCCTCCCCTTACGCAGCCCGGCTGAGGAAAGTGACCTGGATGCAGGGAGCTCGGATGATGTCCCTTCTCGCCCTCCTGCCCCTGCTAGGGAAGGCTGCTGTGTGGTGTCTCCATGGCTGCACTTTCAGCGATGCAGGTTTCTCTATCCCATTGTTCCAGGGGCATCCTACTAGATTGCCAGCTGCTTTTCAACTGCAGTGTGAAGACTGTGTGTGTGTGTGGGGAGAGACAGTGTGTGTGTTGGGGAAGAGTGAGTGTGTTGAGCTAGGTAGGAGCAGATCATTATTATCCCTACTTGAAAGAGGGAGAAGCTGAGGCTGAGAAAGGAGAATTGACTTGTCTGAGGTCACACGGCCAGTCAGTGGCAGAGTTGGGAATAGGACCCGAGAGCCCTGATTTTCAAACTAACCATCGGATCTTGAATTTCAGACATTGAATGACCTGAATAAAGTGCTCTCAGATGAGCTTAGAATCAGACTGAACAGGTTTCAAACCTCCAGGAGGCTCTTACCTTCTAAACAGGGACGGCTGTTTTCTAGTAAAATCACTAAAAGGGAAGGAGGAAACTCGAAAGAGGTTCCTCCTGGCGCTCACGTCCATGAACCCAAATACTCTCTCAGTCCTCAGAGAGAGACCTGGAGAAGGAGACTTGCTGAAGCAAAACCACAGGGGTCTCTGAGGTTTCCCTGGCCCCTCGCCCCTGTCCTGCCTGGCTGATGTCAGCATCTCTTTGTGAGGTCACCACCTCCCCACCACCTTTCACCAATAGTCTGAGGTCCTGCAAAAGGCCTTTGTGATGTTATTGCCACACCCCTCCCTTGCTGTGCTAATGTCCTGCCCTGGCCAGGCACTTTGCTGGTTTGAGCTACTCCCTGTGGATCACCCCACTCAAGTAGCGTTCGTTCTAGGCAGCAAGCCGGCTAGACAGGAAAACATCAGACGCTGCCCCCAATGCTACACTCAGTTTTTCAGAAATTACTTGACTTTATGGCCAGAAGAGACCATTAGAGCATCTAATCTGACCCCCTGCATATCACAGGCCTCTGGTATGACACAATAGCTACTTTTGGGGCAAACACATTCCAGAAAGGCATCTAGTCTTCATTAAATGACATCAGGAGATGGAGAATCCACCACTTTCCTTGGTAGCTTGTTCCTATGGTGAATCATCCTCGCTGTTGAATATTTGTGCCTTAATTGTAATATGAATTTGTCTCTTTTCACCTTCCAGCCATTGGGTCTTGTTATGCCTTTCTCTGCTCGATTAAAGAGCCCTTTAATACCCAATCCTTTCTCTCCATTAAGGCACTTCAGCACTTCAATGAAGTCACCTTTCAATCATCTTTTGATAAGCTAAACAGGTTGAGCTCTTTCAATAGCTCCCTAGAAGGCATTTATCTCCAGCCCTCAGAACATTTTGGTGGCTTTTTACTGCTCTAGCTCCAATTTCACAATATCTTTTTCAAATGAGGACACCAAAACTGGAGGCTATGCCAATATCAATCTCACTGATGCCGTGTCAGCTCCTGTGATGTTATTGACATAATCTGTAACTGTACAGATCACCATTGCAACCACTGTTCTATATTTGCAGCCAATATTGTAGAAAGATTGTCATGTAAGGGATCTATGGAGAGGTTCTGATTGGCTGATTATAATGATGCTATCTCTAGATGTTTCAGAGTAGCAGCCGTGTTAGTCTGTATCCACAAAAAGAACAGGAGTACTTGTGGCACCTTAGAGACTAACAAATTTATTTTAGCATGAGCTTTCGTGAGCTGCAGCTCACTTCTTCGGATGCATAGAATGGAACACACAGACAGGAGATATTTATACATACAGAGAACATGAAAAGGTGGAAGTATGCATACCAACAGGAAAAGTCTAATCAATTGAGATGAGCTATCATCAGCAGGAGGAAAAAAAACCTTTTGAAGTGATAATTAAGATGACCCATAGAAGGTGTGAGGAGAACTTAACATAGGGAAATAGATTCAATTAGTGTAATGACCCAACAATTCCCAGTCTCTTTTTAGGCCAGAGTTAATTGTATCTAATTTGCATATTAATTCGAGTTCAGCAGTTTCTCTTTGGAGTCTGTTTTTGAAGTTTTTTTGTTGCAAAATTGCCACCTTCAAGTCTGTCACTGAGTGGTTAGAGAGGTTGAAGTGTTCTCCCACTGGTTTTTGAATGTTATGATTCCTGATGTCAGATTTGTGTCCATTTATTCTTTTGCATAGAGACTGTCCGGTTTGGCCAATGTGCATGGCAGAGGGGCATTGCTGGCACATGATGGCATCTCTAGATGTGTATCATTTTTGTCGTTGACGTTATGAATATTGGCTCTATGCTGTCTGTATTTCAAACTTGTGATATGCTTCTGGGGAACACCCCGGACAAGTTGGTGTCAGTTCTGCCTAGCCTGCCTGATGGCCCATTAAGGATCATCAGCTACACAATCGACCCATTGAGAGAAGGCAGATATACCTTGTGACTCAGCAAGGTCTGCAGGGATCTGCCTATGGAGAGAACTCTAAGGTTTTTCTGTGCCACGTGCTGGATAGAGTGTCCTTGGGACAAAGAAAGCAAAGACCACATGGCAAGAGACTATAAAAGGCTGATGCCTCGTCTCCATTTTGTCTTCAATCCTGCTTCATACCTGGAGAGACTTTGCTACAAACTGAAGCTCTGTACAAAGGACTGAATGACCCATCCCAGTGGGGGATGTACTCCAGAGACTTGATTTGAACCTGCAGTTTATTCCATCACTGCTACAAACCTGAACCAAGAACTTTGCCATTTCTGGATGTGAAAGGTTAAAATCCATGTGCATTTTATATAACAACCTGGTCTATGGATTGTGCCAGCTCTTTTCCAGACCCAAACTCCAAAGTATGGTCAAGGGACCAGAGACCTAGCAAATAGTGATCAGCTAAGAGAAAGCTGGGGTAAACGGAAAGCCTTGCTTGCTAAGATAAGCCTGGTCAGCAAATTGCCAGGTGTTGGAGCTAAGAACTAAATAATTGTGTCTTATTCAGAGTTGCAGATTGAGCAAAGAATCCCTGTTCCTATTGTGTTAGTCTCTTCTGTAGGGAGATGTTTTTCCCACAGAGCCAACCTTGAGTTTATGAAAAGTTGGCACGTCAGCATAAGATATGGCATCCTTCCACCTCCCTTCCCAGGGACCAATGCCTGCCTTTAGACACACAGAAAACAATCTTTATTGCCATATACTTTAACTGTTCCTTTTCTTTAACCCCTAGGAATGTACCTGTTGGACAATCAAAGGAGTTGCTCCATTGCTATGGACCTCAAATCAGAATTCAACATATATATTTTATACTAATAACATATGATCAAAGTATTAATGAAATATTAACTTGCTAACGTGAGACCATGGGTGGAGACATTATGTAACCTGTTAACCATTGGCTACTGTGCTATCTTGTCTTGCTGCAAAACCTATCCCAGAGTTTGGAACTGCCTATGCCGTCACTTTCCCCCACCCTTGGAAAATCTATATATTCTATTGTAATTAATTAATTAATAGTGTCTCTGAGCCTAATAAGCCCACTCCGCCATCACTGTGTGTAATAAACTCCTATTCTTGACCCTACACGATGGAGATTTGTGTCCTTCACAGACACCTGCTGAAGAAAGAGAAGATTCAGCATCCAGATTGGCTGAATGTGTCTCTTCTCCCCACAGCTTGGTGATCTTTTGAGGAAATGAAGAAGACTGCCTTTGCCTAGCTGTACATCGCTTGCAAAAGAAACAGGTCTTTTTGGTGACAAGTGTTGAAAGGAGCCATTAGACAAATGTGGAGACAGGAAAAATGTCCCCCAATTGAACTGGCATCTCTGGATGCTGAAGTCACAACACAAAGTGCTAAACAGTATATGAGAATGGCTGGTGTCAGAAGAGTCTCTACCAAAGCCTTTCCCACCAGCAGGGGCCTCTCTGTGCACAGAACTCCTGGTAGCGTGATGGCTGCAGGCAGTGGAGAACTCCATTTTGGCATCTCTTTGTCGGTGAACATCTGCAGTGGCTGTTTAAAGGTCTCTGGATAGTGATCTTTGGGAAGAGCTGGTTGAAGTGTCTTCCTAGTAACCAGGAGATCCTAGCTTGGCCTGACAGGTCTTCCTTGCAAGTCTTGAGGGAAATGGGAAACGTCTGTAGTTTGGAATTTGCAGGTGTTGTCCTGGACCATCAAATGGAACAGTTGCAAGTACTTTCTTGAGGCAGGCACCATGGCTTAGCTGGCTTAAAGCAGTCGTTTAGTAAACAGGAGATCCTGGGTTCAACTCCACGTAGTGTCTTGTTGTATGGCTTTGTCTCCTCTGCTCACATTTTTCTGTGTCTTTCCGGGAAACAGAAGAGACCTCCCTTGGTATCCAAGTAATTGCTTGCTAAGGAAAAGGTTTCTTTGCAGAGAAACATTGGAAAGAATCAAATCACAATCCTGGAGTTGATGAAAAGGCTGCTGTGACTGGCATTAGCATGGTGGTTGCTTCAACTGCAATTGCTGCAACACAAGAGCCTGTGCCACATGTCCTTGTGATTCGCTGGGGATGTCTGCACACAGATGTCATGTCATCTTCCTTTTGATTGTCACTGATGAAAAATGGAGCCGCTGGGAGAAAAGTCCCAGAGGCACCTGCCAGGTAAAGTGGAGGTTAGAGATGCAGCACCCAGTAGTGCCTTGCCAAATGTGTCCACTCCTCCCACCTTTTGGTCAATCTTTTGAGGAAACAGAGAGGACTGCCTCTGCCTTGCAATGCAAATGCTTCCAAAAGAAACCGGTCGTTTTTTCTGACAAGTGTTGGAAGGAGGCACCTAAGAAACGTGGAGACAAGGAAAAGGTCACCGTAACTCAACTTGCATCCATGGCTCTTGAGGCCACAACGCAGAGCATTAAGCACTGTATGACCACAGCTGGGGACAGAAGGGTCTTTTCCAAAGGCATTTTCCACTTGCAGGGTCCTCTCTGTGCGCAGAATTCCTGATAGTTTGATGTCTGCAGGCCCTGGAGATCACTATTTTGCCATCTCCCTCACTGTTTCAGTGAACATCTGCTGTGGTTGCTGAAAGTCTGTGATGGGATCTATGGGATGCAACCTGAACAGTGGGACCCCTGAGCCCTGTGTCCCACTGCCTGGGCTCCCTCTCACACTGTGATGTTGTGAGGAGCTGTGAATCTCTGGCAGATATTGCACTTACACAGACATCCACAGGTAGGGACACATCCAACTGTTACATGAATGCTTCTCCCAGCCACTCATAACACTAATGACAGAGAGCCTCCCACCAATTCCCCCCAGCTCTGCAGCCTTGCACCCCTGGATCATACCATCTTGCCTTAATCAGAAGCCTGATCAGTGTGAGTTTATTACCCACTCCACCCGTCCCTCACTGTGAATAGTACATAATGGAGCAGCTGGGAGCTTGTAATGGAGCTGCGATTGTAATGGAGCCTTGTAATGGAGCTGCGATTTCCCAAGAACTTCAAGCAAAATACACCAGTTTAAGTACAGCATAAAACAGATTTATTAACTACAGAAAGATGGAGTTTTAAGGATTATAAGTGGTAGGCATAAAAGAGCAAAGTAAGTTACCATGGAAATTAAAGATAAATTCACAAACTAAACTTTACACCTTATTACACTAGGACGTAGTTCGGTTATGCACACAGGAAGGCTTAATGCTCGAGCTGCAATGCATGCTGGGCAGGCTTAAGGCCGGGCTCCCCATGGCAGGAGAGAAGAAGAAGACTCGGCCCCTGGAGGGGCAGGCTGGGGCTTCCTGGATCCCGTTTGCTCACAGCCAGCGCCCTGCCCCCACTCCCATGTCATCAATGCTGCCCCCAGGTCAGCCAGAATGGAGCAGCAGTTTTCACTCCATGAAGTCCACTTATGGCTTACAGGCAACTCCCAGACCCACCATCTCGGCCAGAAAGGAGCCCACTCAGCCTCGCCATTGCTGCTTTTCCTTCCCCCCGGAACCCCGCTTCTCCTGGGCTGCAAGGAGCCACCCCTGGGAAGCCAAGAGGCAGGCACAGGATTCTGTCTCCCAGCAGCCAACCGCACCTCCCCCGGCTTTGCAGAACGAATGGTGACGCTCTACTAACCCCACTTAGCTGCAATGATGTGCTTGCTTTCTGCCCTGCCTTTCTCAGCTCGACTTTCCTCTTTTGCCCCATTCCTGCCTCACTTCCTCCTTTGGCAAGTCACGCAGAGGAGGCCAGCAGGAAGAGCCGGCCTCCACTGGCCAACCTCCAACAGCAGAGGAGGCCAAGCCACAAGCCTCCAAAAGGTAACACGCCGCACTCCTCTAGGTTCTCCAGCCTGACGCCAAGGTGCTTTCTCCACTGCTGTCAGCACCCTCTGTCATGCAGGGGTTGGAGTTATCCCAGGGACAGGCCAATAGGAGAAGGAGAAGCATCTTCCTGAACAGCAAGGGGATCTGGGAAAAGGAAGCCAGCATGTTTCTGCCTGGTTTTGAACCAGGGACCTTTTGCGTGTTAGACAAACATGATAACCACTACACTACAGAAACTCCATCGGCTTAGCTGTTGCTCACCCTAGCACAGACCAATGGACAAACCTGGAGAAAGTGGTGACAGCCCTTTGATGGGTCAGCTGGCAGAGCAGAGGACTGGAGCGGGCACTCAGGAAGTCGTCCTTACGTCGCCCTTGTGACTCCAGCTTGAGGGAGAGCTTCTTTTTCTTCCCCTTGCTGACAAAGAGCAAGAGAAGAATGAAAGGTCAGGTGGGCCAACTCGGTGCAGAAGCCCATGCTGCCTTTTCCTGCTGCATAGCCTGAAATGAGGGACTCGTGGCAGTTAAAGGCACTGCTGCACTTTCAGAAAACATCCCACCCATGCACAAAGGGGGACAGAAGAGCCTGTTAGTCTAGCACGCTCCCAACTGAACTACTTCAGCAGCTGCTCGGTTTCTTTTTGGCCTCCTGCTTTTCTGTCTGGGATGTTGTTGTCAGCTGTGGCACAGAAAAAGGACGTCATTGCGAGCGGCCCATGAAGACAAGATTCACTTTTCCTTCCTTGCTCGGCTTTACTCGCTTCCTCGCCCTATTCCTGCCTTAGTTCCTGGGTTACCCGAAGGCGACGGGGGGCCAGCAGTACCAGGAGGAAGTTGAGCAGCTAGACCCTGGTGGCAAAAGTCCTGCCACCACTTGCCACCCCACTCTCTTCTCCTAGCGTCACATATTGGCCACCAGGGACTTGGGGCCCAGCAGCGCAACGGAAGGCAGTGGACAGAGCCACCCTCGCCTTGAAGCTCCAGCTCATTAAACCACATCTTCAGTCGCTGATGGCCAATGAGAGACTGACATCGCTTGCTATTTTAGCACTTCGAAATGCCATTGGCCAATCTTTGGATCTCTGTAATGCTGCGCTTCAGTTCATGGGGGAAAGGTGAGAGAAGCGACCTTTCAACTAAAGGCCTGGGGTTAACATCCTAGCGCTGTCTGTCTCCTACTGTAACACTATTTAATACCGGCCCATCCTGTGCAGGTGACAGTTCCATTCTAGACGTTAGTACATTTCAGTTACTGTCAAAATTAAAAAGTTTCTATATGCTTAAAGAAAATGCATTTGTTTTATTTGCTTATATATGGCATGAATAAATACAGGTTTACAGAACTTAGCCTGCAAATTTATCATCTTATATGACAGAGAAAATCATGCATCGAAATTGTGCGTCAAAATCATGAGCTGAGCTACAAATGCAATGAAAAATAAGATATTCAAAATTTTAACATATGGGGGGGGCACCGAAGACACGTCTTGCCTGGGAGAGGCACTTGGTGTAGGGGAGGCCCTGTCAGGGAGAACAGGAGTTAGTCTCACACGCCTATTTCCAGGCTGTAATCGGTGGGCGCCCTGCTCTGGGGGAGGGATCGCGGCAGCCCAGACTCAGGGCTGGAACAGGCCCCAGATTGAGGTGGTGACTGCAGGGTTTGCAGCGCTCTGATGTCTCAGACAATGTGTCTCTCCCAAAGCCTCAGATCTGCGTCCCCAGAAGGCTCCTGCGCTGCCTCCGCTCCTCTCACAGTCTATAGCAAGGAGCAGCAGCAAGGGTCAGGGATGAGCCTTAGGGCACTAGGTGGGGGGCAGAGGCTTCAGGAGCCCAGAGTGTGTGTCTGTCTGGGGCATTTTGGCTGAGACCTCAGGGACACATTGTGAGGCAGAATCCCAGGCATCTTATGAAAGGAGCATAAGGACGTAAGGACGTACGAACGGCCAGACTGGGTCAGACTGGGTCCATCTAGCCCAGTACCCTGTCTTCCCATAGCGGCCAAAACCAGGTGCCCCAGAGGGAATGAACAGAACAGGGAATCACCAAGTGACCCATCCCCTGTCACCTATTCCCAGCTCCTGGCAAACAGAGCCTAGGGACACCATCCCTGCCCATCCTGGCTCAGAGCATGTCCTCCATGAATTGATTTAGATCTTTTCTTGAACCCTGTTATAGTCTTGGCCTTCACAACCTCCTCTGGCAAGGAGTTCCGCAGGTTGACTGTGCGTTGTGTGAAAAAATACTTCCTTTTGTTTGTTTTAAACGGGCTGCCTATTAATTTCGTTTGGTGACCCCTAGTTCTTGTGTGATGAGAAGGAATAAGTAACACTCCTTATTTACTTTCCCCACACCAGTCATGATTTTATAGACCTCTAGCATATTTCCCCTTAGTCAGCTTTTCTCCAAGCTGAAAAGTCCCAGTCTTATTATTCTCTCCTCATATGGCAGACACTCCATACCCATTTCTGAACCTTTTCCAATTCCAATACATCTTTTTTAAGATGGAGCGACCATATCTGCATGCAGTATTCAAGATATGGGCGTATCATGGATTTATACAGTGGCAATAAGATTTTCTCTCTTATTCTCTATCCCTTTCTTCATGATTCCCAACATTCTGTTTGCTTTTTGCCTGCCACTGCCCATTGAGTGGATGTTTGCAGAGACCTATCCACAGTGACTCCAAGATCTCTCACTTGAGTTGGAACAGCTATTTTACATCCCATCGTTTTATATGTAGAGTTGGGATTATGTTTGCCAATGTGCATCACTTTGCATTGATCAACATTGAATTTCATCCGCCGTTTTGTTGCCCTTTCACCCAGTTTTGTGAAATCTCTTTTTAGCTCCTCCCAGTCTGCTTTGGACTTAACTATCCTCTGTAGTTTTGGATCATCCGCACATTTTGTCACCTCGCTGTTTAGCAGATCGTTTATGAAGATGTTGACTAGTCCCAGTACAGGCACCGCTAGTTACCTGTTTGCATCCTGAAAACTGTCCATTTATTCCTACCCTTTGTTTCCTGGCTTTTAACCAGTTATTGATCCACGTGAGGACCTTCCAGAGGTGAACGTAAGCTGGTACATTCCGGTATGGGGTACTGGCAAGAGTGGGTACGCTGTGCCAGCCCGGCCCGGCTTCCCCAGGCTGGTGATTTAAAGGGCCCTGGGCTCCCTGCAGCCTCCCAAGCCCCCCTGGCAGAGCCCCGGGGAGCAAATCACTGCCCTGGAACGCTGCTCTCTCCCGCGCTACCAACACAGAGCAGGGGCGGCGGGAGCTTCCTTACAGTGGGGGGGTCACTATTGTCTGAACTGTGGCACTCCCATGACACCCCTTCCCCAAGGACCCACACTCACACCACCTCTCCCCCCGAGGCCACACCCACAGAATGCCTCTCCCCCCCCAGACTCCCCCTTTCCCCCCTCCATCATTTGTCCTAACAGCCAGTTAAGAGTGGTGGGGCCACGGCCCTCTAAACCCCCTGTTCCAGCACCCCTGACACAGAGCTAAGCAGCAGCAGTGTGTGTGTGTGTGTGTGTGTGTGACAGAGGCTGCTGTGCTGAGCTGAGCCAGTGAGGGAAGCGGTGTCTGATGTGGGGGCTGCCCCCTCCCCCTGGACTGGTTGCTTGCAGCAGCTGTCTGAACATAGAGACAGTGTGCGACACACTCCCTCTCCCCCCCCACCCCACACACACACAGTCTCTACCCCGCCACGCACACCGCAGTTGAAAAGCAGCTGGCAATCTAGTAAGATGCCCATGGAACGGTGGGATAGAGAAACCTGCATCATGTGATGCTGTACCGGCCCATGAGGCATTGCAAACCCTTCCCAAAGCACCCTGCAGCCAGTTGCACAGCTACCCACCGTGCACTGCTCTCTGTGGCCATCCAAGATTCTAGCGTAGATGTGCTCTGGACATGCAACAGCTGTTTAATTAAAACACTTTAAAGCCGCATTACCCAATAGTGTAGACACAGCTTGAGAGTGAGACAAGACCCAGCTCCCTTGAAACTAAAGAACCACAACTTTGGCAGGATTCAAACCTGCGCAGGGAGACCCCAATGGATTTCTAGTCTACCACCTTAACCACTCAGCCACAACTACTTAGTTGAGATGTGTTTCTCACTGCACTCTAGTTCTGTTCTCACTGAGTGATCAATTCCAGTTGTTTCCTCAGACCAGCTCCCCCAGCACACACACTGCTGTGCCCTTGTGTAAGTGTGTCCATGGCTGAACTGCAAGAATTCCTGCTCATTTCCCTTCTGGCTGGAGCATGAGGAGAGTGTGTTTGTGGTCAATGACGTTGCTGTAGATTGTTGTCCATTTCCTGCCTTGATCATTCAGACCAGTCCCTTTCCTGCCATATCCCCAGCACAGCAGTGATTGCACTAGCAGGGGGCAGGTTTTCTCTGGGGCACTGAGATTTGTCAGGGGGTTGGTGGCTCCTTTCTTTCCTCACCCTGGAGTAAACTCAGCTTTTAATTCCATCCTTGATGTTTCAAGGAATAACAACAGACGACCGAGGAAAGAGGTGGACAAGTGGGTCTCAGGGGAGGGGCAAAGAGGTGGGGGTGGTGGGCAGGGCGGGTCTCGGGAGAGGCAGAGAGGTGGGGGGGTGGGCAGGGCAGGTCTCAGGGGAGGGGCAGAGAAGTGGGGGGTGGGTTTGCCCAGCAGCAGACACAAGACGCACAGCGACAGGAACAGCAGCAGCAGCTGATCCGGGAGCTGACAACCCAGCAGCAGGCGAACCAGGAGCGGCTGGTTCAACCGATGGCAACACTAATCGGACCGGCACCGAGTACGCCTCTAGGGGCCATCAGGGGCAACCCTGGCGAGGGTCTCGGAGGATTGCCTGTACGCCTAGCTAAGATGGGGCCGGGGGACGACCCCGAGGCCTTCCTCGTGACCTTTGAACGAGTCGCGACCGCCGTACAGTGGCCCCTCACCCATTGGGCCACGATACTGGCACCCTACCTGACGGGCCCAGCTCAATCGGCGTACTGTAACCTGGACCCCCAAGACGCACTGGACTACACGAATGTCAAGGCCGCCATCTTGGACGAAGTCGGCGTCAGCCCGGAGACTTACCACCAGCGACTCCGCCTGGAACGATATACGCTAGGGGCCAGGCCACGAGCCGTGGCCCAGCGAATCCGGGACCTCTGTTGGAGGTGGTTGGAGCCGGAAGGGCGGACAGGCGTTCAAGTAGCAGAGATGGTAGCCTTAGAGCAGTTCCTGCAAGCCCTGCCGCCGGGAGGGAAGGAATGGGTGCAGCGACACCGCCCCAGGACCCTCGCGGACGCAGGATGGAGGACTACCAGGCCGCAGGGGGGGGATTGAAGACCAACCCCAAGGGGGGAGAGCCCGGTGAACGGAGCCCAGGGCAGGCCCGGGGGGCACGTAAGGGGGACGGGGGCGATCCTCGCCGGCATGCCCAGCCCCCCGGAATACCAGTAACCCGGGGCCCTAGGGCGACACCCCGAGGAGATATCCCGAGACGACAGGAAGAGGCACCAGCGAGGCAGGGCAGCCCCCGCCACAACCCTATCGAAGAAGGGAGATGTGACCGCTGTTACGAGTGCGGTCAGATAGGGCACTTCAGAAGGGAGTGCCCGTACATCGATTGCAATTATGGGCAGGTGTGGACGGCGGGTCACCGGGCCCGGGCTTCGGAGCCGGGGAAAATAGTTCTGCCGGTGAAGGTGGATGGAACGTCTGCCTGGGCCTTATTTGACTCCGGGTGTAGCCAGACGGTTATTCGGGAGGGGCTGATTAAGACCACCGGCCCCGCCGGGGCCCCCATCCAGCTACAGTGCATCCACGGGGATGTGAAGCTGTACCCCACTGTCTGGGTACAGCTAGAGGCGGCCCAACACCGGGCGCGGTGTCTAGTGGGGGTGGCCCCTAAGTTGGCTTACCCCGTGGTCTTAGGACGTGACTGGCCGGGCTTCACGAACCTCTTAAGGGAAGGGGCTACGCCGCCCGGGAGGAGAACTGGGAAACGGGCTAGACGACCGGGACTATTAGGCCAGCCAGCGGCTGAGGACCCCCTAGAGGGGCCCTCGGGGAGCCCCGGGAAAGGGGTAAGGAGCCAAGTCCCGACCGAAGCGCCAGCAAGCGAGGGCCAGGGCTGGCTAGAGGTGGACACCGACTTCCTCGAGGAGCAACGAGGGGATACCACCCTCAGCCGGGTATGGAAACAGGCGACTAGCCCACCGGGGGGGGAAGACCCGCCCCACCGCCAGCCACAAGGGCCCCGATTTGAGATCCATCGGGACTTATTCTATCAGGTGGTACCAGAACCACAGATGAAGGAAGAACTACGCCAGCTGTTGGTCCCGCGGCGGTTCCGACGGGACTTGCTTCGCCTGGCACATTCGGTGCCATGGGCCGAACACCTAGGGAGGGAGAAGACGTTACAAAGGGTGGCCCAGAGGTATTTGTGGCCGGGCATCCATGCGGAGGTACGAGATTATTGCGCCTCCTGCCCCGAATGTCAGAGAACCGGTCCAAAAGGTGTACCAAGGGCCCCCCTCGTACCCTTGCCGGTGGTGGGGACGCCTTTTGACCGGATAGGCCTGGACCTCGTGGGACCCCTAGAGAAGAGCGGCACAGGCCATAAGTACATTATGGTGGTGGTCGATTATGCCACGCGTTATCCCGAAGCGGTGCCACTGAGGTTCACCACAGCACCGGTCATCGCTAGTGAACTATTGCAGATCTTTGCTCGGGTGGGTATCCCGAGGGAGATACTAACTGACCAAGGAACGAATGTGACCTCCAGATTGATGGCGGAGCTGTGCAGGCTGCTGAATATCCGGGCGCTAAAGACCTCGGTCTACCACCCCCAGACGGATGGCTTGGTCGAGCGGTTCAACGGCACTTTGAAGGCCATGCTGAGGAAGTTTGTGGAGGACGACCCACGACACTGGGATAAACTACTCCCCGCACTCCTCTTCGCGGTGCGAGAGGTACCCCAGGCGTCCACAGGCTTCTCCCCTTTTGAGCTCCTTTACGGGAGGAAGCCTAGGGGTATCCTCGATCTCCTAAGGGAAACCTGGGAAGAGCAGGAGACCCGCATTCGAGGGTCAGTGCAGTATATCATCCACCTGCGGGAACGCCTCCGGGAGCTGGGGACCTTGGCCCGAGAAAATCTGATTAGAGCCCAGCGGACTCAGGAGGCTCATTATAACAAGGGGGCCAAGGTGCGAACCTTCGAGCCGGGGGATCAGGTTCTCTTGCTGCTCCCTTCCTCAGAGTCCAAGCTGCTGGCCAAGTGGCAGGGCCCCTTTGAAGTGGTCTGGCGGATTGGGCCGGTCGACTATGAGGTACGGTTGTCCGGGCGAAGGAGGGATACCCAGGTCTACCACATGAACCTCCTTAAGGCCTGGAGGGACCGAGAGGGCCTGATGATAGCCCCATACTCGCCAGAACTGGAGTTGGGACCGCTGGCGGGAGAACCCAAGACAGCCGGGACGGCCGACATAGGCCACGAGCTTACCCCCGCCCAGCGGGTCCAGGTAGAACGACTGGTGGCGGCGTTCCCCGTGGTTTTGTCGACGCGGCCCGGACGAACCACGCTAGCAAACCACCACATCGCTACCCTTCCAGGGCACAAAGTGCAGGACACACACCGCCCGCTCCCCAGGAAGATGTGGGAGACAGTGAGGGAGGAGCTCGGGCTGATGCTAGCCTTAGGGGTGGTGGAAGAGTCGCGGAGTGAATGGCGGAGCCCCATAGTGTTGGTCCCCAAGCCAGACGGGACAGTCAGGTTTTGCATCGACTTCCGCAAGGTAAACGCAATTTCACGTTTTGACGCCTATCCCATGCCCCGGGTGGACGAGCTGCTGGAGCGGCTGGGAAAAGCCGAGTTCATCTCCACCCTGGACTTGACGAAGGGATATTGGCAGATCCCGTTGACACCGGCCTCATGAGAAAAGACAGCATTTCCAACGCCGTTCGGACTCTACCAATTTACTATGATGCCGTTCGGATTGCACGGGGCCGCGGCTACTTTCCAGCGACTCATGAACCAGGTGCTGAGCGCCCACAACGAATACGCCGCGGCGTACATCGATGACATTGTCATCTACAGTATCACGTGGGAAGAGCATCTGCAACACCTGACCGAAGTTCTACGGGCATTGGGCGAAGCCGGCCTCACTGCGAACCCGGCGAAATGTCACCTGGGCCAGAAGGAGGTGACTTACCTGGGCTACACGGTTGGCCGGGGGAAGATCCGCCCCCTCGTAGACAAGGTGGAAGCTCTAAGACGTAACCTACGCCCACGACCAAGAGGCAAGTCCGGCAGTTCTTGGGGCTGGCCGGATACTATCGGCGATTTGTGCCTAACTTCGCCACACTGGCTGCCCCCCTGACGGAGTTGACACGCAGTTCGCAACCCCAGAAGGTACGCTGGACGGAAGGCTGTGAAAAGGCCTTTCGCGCCCTGAGCGAACAATTATCCCGAGAACCGGTACTAGTACAACCGGATTTTTCAAAAACCTTTATCCTGCAGACGGATGCCTCCGAGGTGGGGCTGGGGGCCGTACTGTCACAAGAGGTAGAGGAAGAAGAACACCCGGTCTTGTACCTTAGCCGCAAGCTGTTCCCCCGCGAAACCCGGTACTCCACCATAGAACGCGAGGCCTTGGCAGTGAAGTGGGCGGTCGAAACACTAAGGTACTATCTATTAGGGAACCCCTTCTCCTTAGTGACTGACCACGCGCCCCTCCGATGGATCAATAGTATGAAGGAGACGAATAACAGGATCATGCGGTGGTACCTATCCCTCCAACCCTACGCCTTCTGCGTGTCACATTGACCAGGCAAGGCTCATGGGAACGCGGACTTCTTCTCCCGAATCGGGGAGGAGGAGGGGGAGGAGGGTCAGGCGGCCCCGACGGCTGTCTTAAGGGGGAGGGTGTGTGACGGGGCGGGACAGCCCCGCACTGGTACAGCGGGGGTTAACCCTGCTTTGATAGCAGAGGAAGCCACGCCCAGGAAGCTCGGCTGGGTATAAAAGCCTGCAGGTCTGCTCAGTTGGGGCTGACCACCGGGGGAGAAGGACGCAGACCGTCAGCTCCTGCAGGAGGAGAGCCAGTGCGCCTGGACCGGGGTGTCAGCCGAGCAGAGGCCGTACCGGAGACCCCGGGGGGGGGGTGGGCGCCTGCCAGGAGGGACCCACAACGCCGACGGCCGGCTAGACAGGGTAAGAAGTGACCCAGGGGACTGTCAAGACTGACAGCCTTAAAGCTGCAGTACCGCTCGGCGTGTTGCGGGCGGATCCCCGCCGAGCGGGGGGGGGGAAGAGGGGGTTTGTTGGACTCCGGGCACTAGGCCACGCTACCCCGCTCCGAAGAGGGGGTTTGTTGGACTCCGGCCACTAGGCCGCACTACCCCACTCCGAAGAGGGGGTTTGTTGGACTCCGGCCGCTAGGCCGCGCTACCCCGCTCTGAAGAGGGGGTTTGTTGGACTCCGGCCGCTAGGCCGCGCTACCCCGCTCCGGGGAGGGGGTTTGTTGGACTCCGGCCGCTACCCCGCTCCGAAGAGGGGGTTTGTTGGACTCCGGCCGCTAGGCCGCGCTACCCCGCTCCAAAGAGGGGGTTTGTTGGACTCCGGCCGCTAGGCCGCGCTACCCCTCTCCGAGGAGGGGGTTTGTTGGACTCTGGCCGCTAGGCCGTGCTACCCCACTCCGAGAGGGGGTGTTTATGTGAACTCTGACCAGTAGGCCGTAATACGCCGGTTACCAGGAGCAGGCCGAAGAACAAGAGAGTGGCGCGGCGCTAGGTTCCAGCTCGCCCTTGCCACCCGGGGGTGCTGGGGTACCAGACCCGTCACAAATGGGTAGTCAACGGATGAGAGAACAGTGTATATCCCCCCTCACCGGGGTGAAAAGCGGAGATGGCTGCTAAGTGCACCTTTATAGAGGACAGTGCAAGACCTTGCTGTTTTAGCGACCAGAGATAGTCAAGGACCATCAGAAGTGGAAGCTCTGAAGGAATAGTGTCGTGCGCTTGAGCCCAGCAAGCGAAGCGCTTCCACTTGGCCAGGTAGGTAGATCGAGTGGAAGGCTTTCTGCTGCTCAATAAAACATACTGCACGGGGGCAGAGCAGCGCAATTCCGACTGGTCTAGCCACTCAGGAGCCACGCTGTGAGGTGGAGGGCCGTCAGGTCTGGGTGACGGAGAGTGCCGTGATCTTGGGTTATAAGATCCGGGTGAAGTGGCAGAGGAATTGGGCTGGCTACTGACAGACGGAGCAGCGTGGTGAACCAGTGTTGTCTGGGCCACGCTGGCGCAATTAAGATGAGACGTGCTTTGTCCCGTTGGAGCTTCAGCAGGACTCTGTGTATGAGGGGGAACGGGGGAAAGGCGTAGAACAGATGACGAGTCCATGGAAGGAGAAATGCGTCTGACAGAGAGCCCGGTGACAGGCCTTGAAAGGAGCAAAACTCTTGGCATTTGCGGTTTGATCGGGATGCAAACAGGTCTACATGGGGAAATCCCCACTGTTGGAAAATGGCATGAGCGATGTCCACTCTCAGCAACCACTCGTGGCAGAGAAAGGATCTGCTCAGGCGATCCGCGACGGTGTTCTTGACGCCGGGAAGGAACGACGCCACCAGATGTATCGAGTGGGCTATGCAGAATTCCCCCAGTAGCATCGCCTCGTGGCAGAGGTGGGGAGAGCGGGTCCCGCCTTGCTTGTTGATATAGTACATGGCCGTTGTGTTGTCCGTAAAGACTGAGACACAACGGCCGCGGAGGCGAGCTTGGAACGTCTGGCATGCCAGGCGCACTGCACGCAGCTCCCTCACGTTGATGTGCAGGTTCAACTCCTGCACCGACCAAAGGCCCTGAGTACGAAGATGGCCGAGATGAGCCCCCCCATCCGAGGGATGAGGCGTCCGTCATCAGGGAAAGGGAAGGTTGAGGAGGATGGACTGGGACCCCTGCACATACGAGTGATAGGGCCAGCCACCAGTTCAGGGATTGAAGGACGCTCGTTGGAATGGTGAGCAGGGTATCCAGAGGGTCCCTGTGCGGACGGTATAGCGAGTTGAGCCACAGCTGGAGGGGGCGGAGGCGGAGCCTGGCAAACGGAATTACGTGCATGCAAGCCACCATGTGACCGAGGAGGCGGAGACAAGCGCGGGCCGAGGACATACGAGAGGTCTGAAGGGCGCGAATTAGCTGTGTAAGGGCCTGGAATCGTAGCTGAGGAAGGTAGGCTCTGGCTAGTGATGAGTCCAGGGTCGCGCCAATAAAGTCCAACCTCTGAGTTGGTACTAAGGTGGACTTTTCTACGTTGAGAACCAGGCCCAGACGTGTGAACAAGTCTTTGATCACTGTGACATGTTGCTGGACTGTGGTCTGCGAGTCCCCCCGATGAGCCAGTCGTCTAGGTAGGGAAAAACGCAGATGCCATGCCGACGGAGGTGGGCGGCGACAACGGCCATGCACTTCGTAAACACCCTTGGGGCCGTGGATAGGCCGAAGGGGAGGACCGCAAACTGGAAGTGAAGGTGAGTGATTGTAAATCGGAGAAAACGCCTGTGTGGTGGAAAGATGGCGATATGAAAATAAGCGTCCTTCATATCGAGGGCGGCATACCAGTCTCCCGGATCCAATGTAGGGATAATGGTCCCCAGAGATACCATGCGGAACTTCAACTTCAGCATGTATTTGTTGAGGTCTCGCAGGTCGAGGATGGGTTGGAGGCCCCCTTTGGACTTGGGGATCAAAAAATAACAGGAATAAAACCCCTTGCCCCTCTCCCTCTCCGGAACTCTCTCTACTGCTCCGATAGCGAGGAGCGAGTGCACCTCTTGTAAGAGGAGTTGCTCGTGAGAGGGGTCCCTGAAGAGGGACCGGGAAGGAGGGTGGGAAGGTGGGGGTGAAACAAATTGGAGTTGGTAACCACATTCCACAGTGCTTAGGACCCAGGCATCGGTGGTCAGCTGGGCCCACGCCGGGAGGAAATGGGAAAAACGGTTGGAAAAAGGCAGGGAGGGATCTGAAGAAAGATCTGGTATGCCGTCCCCGGGCGCATCTTCAAAAGGACGGTTTAGGCCCCGCTGGTTTAGAAGGGGCCCGCCCTTGGGACGGTTAGTGGCCAGGTTGCCGTCTATGTCCTCCGCGACCCCGTCGCCGACCAGAGTCCTGTCTGTAGCGAGGCATATAGTAAGGCCGGTTAAGCTGAGGGCGGAACGGACGCCTCTGGGTTACAGGGGTATGCATCCCCAAAGTACGGATAATGACTCTATTGTCCTTTAGGTTCTGGAGCCTAGAGTCCGTCTTTTCAGAGAACAAGCCTTAGAGTCAAAAGGAAGGTCCTGAATGGTGTACTGTACTTCAGGGGGAAGTGTTGAACTCTGGAGCCAAGAGATCCGGCGCATGGTAACGCCCAAGGCTATAGTACGTGCCCCCGACAGCTGCGTCCAAGGAGGCTTGTAACGAAGTGTGCGCTACCTTTTTACCTTCCTCTACGAAGGCTGCGAACTCCTGTCTTGAGTCTTGAGGTAGGAACTCTTTGTACTTCTCTACCTCAGCCCAAGTGTCATGCCCGTAACGGCTCAGCAAGGCCTGCTGGTTGGCCACTCGGATCTGCAGGGCACCAGCAGAGTAGACCTTGTGACCAAGCAAGTCCATTCTCCTGGCTTCCTTTGATTTAGGAGCCAGGCCTTGCTGGCCATGGCGCTCTTTATCGTTGACAGATTGGACCACCAACGACGAGGGGATAGGGTGCACATACAAATGCTCATATCCCTTGGAAGGGACCATGTACTTGCGTTCCACCCCCCTGGCTGTGGGCGCAATAGAGGACGGAGTCTGCCATAAGCTATCAGCAGTCGCCTGGATAGTCTTAATGAAAGGGAGGGCGATGCAGGTTGGGGCGTCCGCTGACAAAATGGTCACTATCGGGTCGTCCACTTCCGATACCTCCTCAGCCTGTAGGTCCATTCGCAAGGCCACCCGGCAAAGAAGCTCTTGGTGTGCCCGTAAGTCAATAGGCGGGGGACCTGCAGACGATGACCCCGCCACCGCCTCATCCGGGGAGGAGGAGGAAGAAGAAATCCCGGGCATGATGGTATCCCGCTCAGTGTCTGGGAAGGTTCCTGCTCCAGAGGTTCCTGGGCAGGCTGATTACCTTCCTCTACGAATGATGGTACCTCAGTGTCAACTGGGGGCGGCTTATCGTAGCCTCTGGGATGCGCGGCTCGTGTGGTACGGTGCGCGTGGTAGGCACAGGAGCACCTTGGGCTTGGTGGTAGGCCCAAGGGGTCCAATAACCCCAGTGATGAGGGTCCTGGTCCGCATAGTGGGACTGCTGGAAGACTCCCGAAGGGACCTGAGGGTCATGTTCATCGATGTAGTAGCTGTCGGCATGTGAAGAGGCTGACGCGTGCCTGGAGGGCCAGGGAGGAGCGGATAACCCCTGTGCCGAAGTGCCTATGGATCGCGTTTCCCGCCTCTGCGTCGACCGGTGCCGGGAGGCATCCCAACAGCGAGAGCGGGAGCGAGAACGGGACCTCTGACCGGCGCGGTGCCGGGAGGTCAACCGGGATCTCCATGCTCGGTGCGGGGAGCGGCTTCGTGAGTAGCGGCGGCCGTAGCGGTACCGCGATCCGGAACGGTGCCGGGAGCGACGAGTCGGAGATCGGGAGAAAGACCTGTGCTGTGAGTCGGACCGGTGCCGCGTAGTCGAGCGGTGCCAGGACTGCGAGCGGCGCCCGGAGTGAGATCGGCGTCGGGACCGTGAGCGCTGGTGAGACCGGGAGCGGGATCGGTGCCGGTTGGACTCAGTGCCGGCAGGCGGCTTGAGCATTGACGGCTTGCCCATGGAACGGGGCGCCCACACTGGCGGCGCCGGGGGCGGAGGCACAGCCGGGTCTGTCAACGCAATAAGGTCCCGCGCCGCTGCGAAGGTCTCTGGAGTCGACGGCAGTTGGATCTCAACCGCGGCCGGAGCCGGGGAGGTCACAGATGCCGGACTCGACGGCCTCTGGGCGACCGGAGTCAACGGTGCCGGCAGAAGTGTCTGCGCCGGAGGAGCCGGTGCCGCGGCAGGTTTTGGTGCTGGGCGATCCGCGCTCTGGTGCTTGGGAGCAGGCGGTGCCGAAGAGGCAGCGGCCTTCCCTTTCTTTGCCTTTGGCGAGAGAGCACGTCCCTGGGCGCATTTCAGTGCCGATGGCACTCTTGGTTGCTGCACTGAAGAGTGGCCCGGTGCCGTGGCGGGACTGCGAGAGTCTAGAGGGGCGGCGGGCGGTGCTGGAGCCGGAGGGGTTAAGGCTGCCTCCATGAGGAGTTGTTTAAGCCTAATGTCTCTTTCCCTCTTTGTGCGAGGCTTGAAAGCCTTGCAAATCGGGCACTTAGAAGACAAGTGCGACTCTCCCAGGCACTTTAAGCAGGAGCTATGAGGATCCCCTGTAGGCATAGGCCTGCGGCAGGCCGAACATGGCTTGAAACCCGGGGAGCCGGGCATGTGCTCCGGTCCCGGGTGCGGGTGGGGGCTAATCCCTGAACCCGCTAACTATCTAACACTAAACTGACTAAAAACTACCAAAACCAAGAAAACCTAAGACTAAGATAACAACTATGTACAATTTTTAGAGAAAGAACTATGAGGAAGCTAGGGAAGCGGAGGTCAGGCAAGCTGCACTCCACTGTTCCAACGACCGACACGGGCGGTAAGAAGGAACTGAGGGTCGGGTAGGTCGGCTGAGGTAAATATGCGGTGCCGTTATGGCGCCACTCCAGGGGGCGCTCAGCCGACCCACTGGGGTTGCTAGGGTAAAATCTTCCGACAAACGTGCATGCGGCACACGCACACCTAACTGGAATGGATATGAGCAATCACTCGAAGAAGAACCAAGTGATTCACCCCATGTGCTTCCCACAGATTTTTCATGGTCTCTGCCAGGAAATTAGTTCCCGAATCTGTAAGGATGTCGGAGGGCCAACCTACCCTGGCAAAAATGTCTGCTAAGGCCCGGCACACAGTTTTAGCCTTGGTGTTGCTTAGAGCTACTGCTTCCAGCCATCAGGTAGCAAAATCCATGAAAGTCAGTATGTACTGCTTTCCTCTGGGGGTCTTTTTTGGGAAAGGACCCAGAATATCCACAGCTACTCGCTGAAATGGGACCTCAATTATGGGGAGTGGCTGGAGAGGGGCTTTGACCTGGTCTTGGGGCTTTCCCACTCTTTGGCACACCTCACAAGACCGGACATAATTAGCAACATCCTTGCCCATTCCCTCCCAGTGGAAGGACTTCCTCAACCTGTCTTTGGTTCTGTTCACCCCAGAATGGCCACTGGGATGATCATGGGCTAAGTTTAAGAGCTTTACCCGGTACTTAGTTGGAACTACCAACTGTTTTTGAGGATGTCAGTCTTCCTGGTGTCCACCAGAAAGAGTCTCCTTGTATAAAAGTCCTTGTTCTACGACAAAACGGGATCAGTTAGAAGACCTGAGAGGCGGTGGGGTGCTCTGTGCCACCGCCCAAGCTTTCTTGAGGCTGTCATCTGCTTCCTGCTCAGCTTGGAACTGTTCTCTTGAGGCTGGAGACACCAGTTCCTTCTTAGACTGTGGACTTGGGCTTGGTCCCTCTGGAAGCGATGTAGGTGATGGGGTTGTTTTCGTTGATTGTGAACCGCTTTCCGCAGGTGCACTTTGCGATATTTCAGGCTCTGGCTCAGCCTCTTAGGTAGGGTGGTCTGCTGTTTCTGTCAGTTCATGCCCACTGGTGCCCTCTGGCACTGGAGTTGTAGATGGGTTTGCAAGCGCTGGCGTCAGTGCTGGCAATGGTTCTGGTGCTGGTTGCTTTTCCAGTTCCGGTTCTGGGACTGGATGCACGATGGCTGTTGCAGTCGTTGGTAGGGGATCCAGTTCCACCGCCTCTGTCTGGGTCTCTGGTAACACAGACGGGGCCCTTGTGGACGGCTCAGGAACAGGGGTGGGAGTGGAAGCTTGCTTGGCCTGGCCGCGTATGACCATTCCACCTCTTGGCCAGCTTCACCTGGTTGGCCAAGACTTCCCCCAGTAGCATGGGGATGGGATAATTGTCATAGACTGCAAAAGTCCACATTCCTGACATCACTGGACAGGCAATTCAGCTGCAGGCAAGTTTAAAGATTTTGACATGAATGGGTGAATTGTCACTTGGGCCTCTAGGTTGATGAATTTGGGGTTCACTAAGGATTGGTGGATAGCTGACACTTGTGCCTCGGTGTCGCTCCACGCGATAACCTTCTTCCCGCCCACTCTCAAGGTTTCCCTTCGCTCCGAGGGTATTTGAGAGGCATCTGGGCCTGGGGATCTTTGGTGTGGTGGTGGTGTAACGTTGGTGTAATGTTGGGAGGGGAACAGGAGAAAGGACAAAGGAAGCAAGAGACGAAGAGAAAAGAGGGATCAGACAGTGGATGGAGCAAGAGGTGAAACAAAAAGGACAAACCCTTATGTCGCCAGTGATTCTAAGAGACAAAATCACAGGTGCAGAATAAAATTCTGCCTCCTTAACCTCGTGTTTTCCATGCCTAGAATTCAACTGTCACCACATGGATCAGACTGAACAGGTTTCAAACCTCCAGGAGGCTCTTACCTTCTAAACAGGAACGGCTGTTTTCTAGTAAAATCACTAAAAGGGAAGGAGAAAACTCGAAAGAGGTTCCTCCTGGCGCTCACATCCATGAACCCAAATACTCTCTCAGTCCTCAAAGAGAGACCTGGAGAAGGAGACTTGCTGGAGCAAAGCCACAGGGGTCTCTGAGGTTTCCCTGGCCCCTCGCCCCTGTCCTGCCTGGCTGATGTCAGCATCTCTCTGTGAGGTCACCACCTCCCCACCGCCTTGGACCAATAGGCTGAGGTCCTGCAAAAGGCCTTTGTGATGTCACTGCCACACCCCTCCCTTGCTGTGCCAATGTCCTGCCCCTGGCCAGGCACTTTGCAGGTTTGAGCTACTCCCTGGGGATCACCCCACTCCAGGAGCGTTCGTTCTAGGCAGCAAGCCGGCTAGATAGGGAAACATCAGACGCTGCTCCCAATGCTACACTCAGTTTTTCAGAAATTAGTCGACTTTATGGCCAGAAGAGACCATTAGAGCATCTAATCTGACCCCCTGCATATCACATGCCTCCTGTATGGCACAATAGCTACTTTGGGGGCAAATACATTCCAGAAAGGCATCTAGTCTAGATGAAATGACATCAAGAGATGGAGAATCCACCATTTTCCTTGGTAGCTTGTTCCTGTGGTGAATCATCCTCACTGTTGAATATTTGTGCCTTTGTTGTAATATGAATTTGTCTCTTTTCATCTTCCAGCCATTGGGTCTTGTTATGCCTTTCTCTGCTACATTAAAGAGCCCTTTAATACCCAATCCTTTCTCTCCATTAAGGCACTTCAACACTTCAATGAAGTCACCTTTCAATCTTCTTTTGATCAGCTAAACAGGTTGAGCTCTTTCAATAGCTCCCTGGAAGGCATTTTTCTCCAGCCCTCAGAACCTTTGGTAGCTCTTTGCTGCCCCAGCTCCAATTTCACAACATCTTTTTCAAACGAGGACACCAAAACTGGAGGCAGTATTCCAGTATCAGTCTCGCTGACGCCGTGTCACCTCCTGTGACGTTATTGACATAATCTGTAAGTGTATAGATCACCATTGCGACCACTGTTCTATATTTGTAGCCAGTATTGTAGAAAGGTTGTCATGTAAGGGGTCTATGGAGAGGTTCTGATTGGCTGATTATAATGATGCTATCTCTAGATGTGTTTCATTTTTG
This sequence comes from Mauremys mutica, assembly GCF_020497125.1. Lineage (NCBI taxonomy): Eukaryota > Metazoa > Chordata > Testudines > Geoemydidae > Mauremys > Mauremys mutica. Next base: position 43,911 of record NW_025422931.1, read on the forward strand.
TAGTTGAAGTTATGAATATTGGCTTTCTGCCGGCTCACCCGCCCCCTCGCCACTGCCCACCCACTCGCCTCCTCAGCCCCCCTCCCTCACCTGCTATTGTGTCATACAGGAGGCCTGTGCAGGGGGTCAGATTAGATGCTCTAATGGTCTCTTCTGGCCATAAAGTCGACTAATTTCTGAAAAACCGAGTGTAGCATTGGGAGCAGCGTCAGATGTTTCCCTGTCTAGCTGGCTTGCTGCCTAGAACGAATGCTCCTTGAGTGGGGTGATCCACAGGGAGTAGCTCAAATCTCCAAAGTGCCTGGCCTGGGGCAGGACATTAGGCCAGCAAGGGAGGGGTGTGGCAGTGACATCACAAAGGTTTTTTGCAGGACCTCAAACTATTGGTGGGGAGGTGGTGACCTCACAGAGAGATGCTGACATCAGCCAGGCAGGACAGGGGCGAGGGGCCAGGGAAACCTCAGAGACCCCTGTTCTTTGCTTCAGCAAGTCTCCTTCTCCAGGTCTCTCTTTGAGGACTGAGAGAGTATTCGGGTTCACGGACGTGAGTGCCAGGAGGAACCTTTTTTGAGTTTTCTCCTTCCCTTTTAGTGATTTTACTAGAAAACAGCCGTCCATGTTTAGAAGGTAAGAGCCTCCTTGAGGTTTGAAACCTGTTCAGTCTGATCCATCTGGTGACAGTTGAATTCTAGGCATGGAAAACACGAGCTTAAGGAGGCAGAATTTTATTCTGAATTTTATTTGATCCCCACCAATGACCTGGGCCATCCTTTGGGCTCTCTGGTGAGAACCCTCAGCCTCCCGTCCTCAGTCTCTACCATGATTGGCTGAGCAGGGGGTTATTGACAGGGAGGAGACTCAGGTCCTTGTTCTCTTTCAAGACCAAGGAAATAAGTCAGAACCAGTTCTGTGTTTGACGAATTTTGCTGCTTCTCTGCATTAATGGTCTCTGAGCAGTTCACGATTCTTTCTAACATTGCAGTTCTCCTCAAATACTTGCTGAATAATTCCTGTGCACTGTTGTTGGTCTGGAGCTCATCTGAGAGCACTTTATTCAGGTCATTCAGTGTCTGAAATTCAAGATCCGATGGTTAGTTTGAAAATCAGGGCTCTTGGGTCCTATTCCCAACTCTGCCACTGGCTGGGCGTGTGACCTCAGACAAGTCAATTCTCCTTTTTCAGCCTTAGCTTCTCCCTCTTTCAAGTAGGGATAATAATGATCCGCTCCTACCTACCTCACGGTGGGTGGAGGCAGGGCCGGCTCTAGGTTTTTTGCCGTCCCAAGCAAAAAAAATTTTGGCTGCCCCCACCCAAGCCCTGGGCTCCCCCTACTGCTCCCCCACCGACACCCCAGCCCTGGGCTCTTCCCCTCCACCTGCACCCCCTGCCACCCCAGGAGGTGTGTGTGTGTGGGGGGGGAAATTCCAGATCTTTCCACCTTATTCCAAATTCCTACTAAGGCGCCACTTTGGGGGAATGTGCTCAGTGGGGAAGCAGCAGCCCCCCCTGCTCCCCCTAGCTACGCTCCTGCTTGTGGGGGCCCCTGCAAGACCCAGGGCCTGGGGCAAATTGCCCCACTTGTCCCCGCCTCTGGGCGGCCCTGCTAGCAGCTCTTCTGGGAGCGCAGGGGAGGAATGACTCCCCCTTCTCTAGCTTCTCCCCGTGGGGCTCTGGGGAGCAGGGAGGGTTGTGTGATAAATTCCATCCAACTCCCGCTTTGATCCAAGCCGAGGGGCATCTCAGCCTCCACGATCCCCTTGGCAGGGCCAAACAAGGGATGTTTTCCACTGCCCAGGAGACCCAGCCAGGGACTCAAGGGCGCCCCAGACTTTCCCTTTCTCCCTTCTGGGAAATCAAGTTCAGGTTCTACAAGCAGCTAAAGAAGCCTCAACCCCGCATCTGAATTAATGTCAGTTTCTCACTGCCTGACAGAAACAAATGTCATTTCAATCCCAGGTGAGTCCACGTCAGTCATTCCTCAGCCCCATTCCTTCACCCTCCTGCCTTAGCTTAGGGCATTGCGCTACCCTGTGGGCATTTCATGTCCCTCCTCAGTTTCACACAGAGACACAATTTCCTTTGCATGGATCCATGAACAGCAAAACCTCCCTGTGTCTCTTGTCTGAGCCAGGGCATTCGTTTCCATTGAAACCTTCTGTCCTGCAATGGCAACGGTCAGACAGAGGGGACGTGGCCACCTTCAGCCCTGGCAGTGAGATATTCACTCTCCTCTTTCTTCATGCTGATGTTGTTATTCCATAGAACATGAACCATGGAATAAAAAGCTGAGTTGGAAAAGAGAAGACTAAGGTTGGAAAAGAGAAGACTAAGGGGGGATATGATAGAGGTATATAAAATCATGAGTGATGTTGAGAAAGTGGATAAGGAAAAGTTATTTACTTATTCCCATAATACAAGAACTAGGGGTCACCAAATGAAATTAATAGGCAGCAGGTTTAAAACAAATAAAAGGAAGTTCTTCTTCACGCATCGCACAGTCAACTTGTGGAACTCCTTACCTGAGGAGGTTGTGAAGGCTAGGACTATAACAATGTTTAAAAGGGGACTGGATAAATTCATGGTGGCTAAGTCCATAAATGGCTATTAGCCAGGATGGGTAAGAATGGTGTCCCTAGCCTCTGTTCGTCAGAGGATGGAGATGGATGGCAGGAGAGAGATCACTTGATCATTGTCTGTTAGGTTCACTCCCTCTGGGGCACCTGGCATTGGCCACTGTCGGTAGACAGATACTGGGCTAGATGGACCTTTGGTCTGACCCGGTACGGGCTTTCTTATGTTCTTATGTTCTTATGAGTTTACTCCAGGGTGAGGAAAGAAAGGAGCCACCAACTCCCCAAAAAATCTCAGTGCCCCAGAGAAAAGCTGCCCCTGTTATTGGAACTAATGATGTGCTGGAGATATGTTGGGAAAAGGGACTGTCTGAATTGCCAAGGCAGGAAACGAACAATCTATAGCAACATCATTAACCACAGACACACTCTAGCCATGCTCCAGCCAGTGGGGAAATGAGCAGGAATTCATAACGTCAACTATAAAAATGATACACATCTAGAAATAGCATAATTATAATCAGCCAATCAGAACCTTTCCATAGACCCCTTACGCTACAACCTTTCTACAATATTGGCTACAAAGAGAACAGCGGTCGCAACGGTGATCTATACGGTTACAGATTATGTCAATAATGTCACAGGAGGTGACACGGCATCAGTGAGACTGATACTGGAATAGCCTCCAGTTTTGGTGTCCTCCTTTGAAAAAGATGTTGTGAAATTGGAGCTGGGGCAGCAAAGAGCCACCAAATGTTCTGAGGGCTGGAGAAAAATGCCTTCTAGTGAGCTATTGAAAGAGCTCAACCTGTTTAGCTTATCAAAAGAAGATTGAAAGGTGACTTCATTAAAGTGTTGAAGTGCCTTAATGGAGAGAAAAGATTGGGTATTAAAGGGCTCTTGAATCGAGCAGAGAAAGGCCTAACAAGACCCAATGGCTGGAAGGTGAAAAGAGACAAATTCATATTACAACAAAGGCACAAATATTCAACAGTGAGGATGATTCACCACAGGAACAAGCTACCAAGGAAAGTGGTGGATTCTCCATCTCCTGACGTCATTTCATGAAGACAAGATGCCTTTCTGGAATGTGTTTTCCCCCAAAAGTAGCTCTTGTGTCATACAGTAAGCCTGTGATATGCAGGGGGTCAGATTAGATGCTCTAATGGTCTCTTCTGGCCATAAAGTCGACTAATTTCTGAAAAACTGAGGCCTGGTCTACACTAGGATCTTAAATCGAATTTAGCAGCGTTAATTCGAACTAATCGCTCAACCGTCCACACCAGGAAGCCATTTAATTCGAACTAGGGGGCTCCTTAGTTCGAATTTGGTACTCCACCCCGACAGGTGGAGTAACGCTAAATTCGCACTTGCTAGCTCGAATTAGGCTAGGTGTGGATGCAAATCGAACTTAGTAGCTCCGGGAGCTATCCCACAGTGCACCACTCTGTTGACGCTCTGGACAGCAGTCGGAGCTTGGATTCTCTGACCAGCCACACAGGAAATGACCCGGGAAAATTTGAATTCATTTTCCTGTCTGGGCACTTTGAATCTGACGTCCTGGCTGGACATCGGGGCGAGCTCCGCAGCACCTGCAACGATGCAGAGCTCTCCAGCAGAGGAGTCAGCCCAATGCAAGAATAGAAAGAGATCCCCAGCATGGACAGACCGGGAAGTCCAGGATCTGATCGCTGTGTGGGGCGAGGAGTCTGTGCTGTCGGAGCTGCGCTCCAACAAGCGTAATGCAAAGACCTTCGAGAAGGTCTCCCAAGCCATGACACAGAAAGGATACAGCCGGGATGCGATGCAGTGCCGCGTGAAAGTCAAGGACCTGAGGCAAGGCTATCAAAAAGTCAGAGCGGCAAACGGACGCTCCGGAGCACAGCCCCAGACATGCCGCTTCTACGAGGCACTGCATGCCATTCTCGGTGGGTCTGCCACCACTGTCCCACCACTGACCGTGGACTCAGTGGATGGCATAGTGAGCCAGGACAGTTCCTACTCGATGTTCGCCGATGGGCAAGACGACGAAGGGTCCGTGGAGGAAGGCGCAGGCGACAGCGAACACAATGCCGCTTTCCCTGACAGCCAGGATCTGTTCCTCACCCTCACAGAGATCCCCTACCAACCCTCACCGGCCGTGAACCCGGACTCAGAGTCAGGGGAAGGATCAGGCGGTAAGTCGTATAAACAAGAAAATATTTATTTGCTCGAAAACATGTATACCAAAAATATAAATTCTATCTATAAATACTATATCTAAAACTTTTTAAAGGGAAACTAAACGAACAGTAGGTCTACACAGATTGGGATGGAACAATAGTCCTCCATGGACAATTCCACAAATGCTTCAAACAGTTCCTCAAATACCCTCCGCAGGAGGTTTCGAGGAAGAGGTGCCCTATTTGGTCCTCCGGTGAAGCTCACTCTTCCACGCCACGACATCCTCAGATACAGGGGAACCATCGCCTCTACCAGCATGGCCGCGTAGGGTCCCGGTCGGTGAAGTGCTTCCCTTAACATCCTTTCTTTCTGCACTCGAGAGACACGCCTCAGGGTAATCTCGTTACTGAAGTGCTGCATCTAATTAGGGCAATTAGCGAATAGTTACTGTTCTTAATGGTTTACTTATACTTTGCATAACAAAGCCCCGCGCTTAGCAGCCACGTGCTGTAGGCCACACAGGAAAAGCATACATTGATCTTTCCCCTGCAGTGTCGGGAGTGGCTGCAAAAGGGTCATAGTATCTGATTTCCAGATTGCCGTTAGCACGACGGCACAGCTATCCGTTAACTGATAAGCATAATGTACTGTAAGGCTTACCAGGACTCTCTGCTAGAGGGATTCTGCTCTCTCTCCCGACTTCTCCGCTCTCCTGTGCAATGGCGCAGCCAATCAGAGCGTAGGCCAAAATGTTGTGCTTCTCTGGAGACCACGTGACACTTGTTGTCCGGTACGGTCTTCTTCATGGAAATTGACTAGACGGTGTTCACTGTTCGCGAAAATGTATCTGTACAAGGAAATCACTAACTTTCCCCATCACACAGCTTCGGGTCCTTCCCGGACTGCCCAGGCATCCCCCTCGCAGAGACTGGCAATGATTAGACGGCGAAAGAAGAAGACTAGGGACGACATGTTCGCTGAACTGATGGTCTGCTCCCGAGCAGAGGCTGCAGAGCAGAAACACTGGAGGGAGACCCTATGTGAGCAGCATCGCACACTCATGGAACGTGAGGATAGGTGGCGGCAGGAAGACCAGCAGACCACCCAAACGCTACTTGGTCTCATGAAGGAACAAACGGACACGCTTCGTCGCCTTGTTGATGTCCTGCAGGACCACAGGCTGGAGGACAGGGCCCCCCTGCAGTGTCTCTGCAATCGCCCTCACCAGCCAAGAAGTCCTGGCCCCCCCTCACCCAAAAGTACAAGACGGAGGGGTGGTAGAGGACGTGAGAACTGTCACTGAACCAGAGCAGAGCGGCCGTGTACCCCGCACTTCTCACGTTAGAAATTTGTAGAAGTGCTTCCCTTATAGGCTCAGCCAGTCCCAAATCCAAGGTTCATCCCCCCACTGTTTATTAGATTAATAAAAGCTGTTTGCTGTTAATCACTGTTTCCGTCATGTCTTTCCTGTCAGAGGATTTTTCGGTGTATGGGGTGGACAGGGGTTTCATACTTGCACGGTATAGCCTACAGTACCAGGGTACAGACTTGGGGAAAGGATCAACTGCGGGGCACACACACACTGCAGTCAGTAGGCACCAGGGTCATTCTGTGTTGTGTATGCTGCCCCTGTTCATTTCGTAATGTGTATAATTGTCCAGGGTCCTAGCGCCTGTCACGCCATTACTGTGAAGGCAGGCTGCCCTTACGATGCACTTGCAACGGATCCACGAGCCTATCCGCTGCCCTGAGCCCCAACCAGAGCCCTCATCCACGGACAGATAGTCACCCTTCTCCCACACCCATCACCCCTTCCCACGCAGAAACCCGCAGCCCACTGCCGTCATCCAAACCCCTATGCAAAGAAGGCACCACTCGCCCCTTCCTGCAAACCCTCCCCTTCATGCAGAACCACTGTCATCCGTCCCCCACCCCAGAGACCTATGTAGGAGCAGGAGGATGTCAGTCCTCTATGGAGGAAGCGGTCTGTACGTCAGTGCACACCGTGCCCAGCACAGTATGCGTCCATGTCTCAACACCAGAACAGAAATGCAAAGTAAAAGAAAGATTTATTAATAATGAGTGTAACAATTACTTTGCTTAAAAACGTGCTTTGGAAGTGGGGGAAACTTGGAGAACAAGGCATGTAGCCGCAGATCCAAATCGACACAAACTGACACAGGCCCAGGGTCAGTTTCTCTTGAAAGCAAGTGGAGAGTCATAGGTTACCCTGATCTCCGAGGAAACTTGCTTTCAAAGCCTCCCGGATACAGAGCGCTTCCCGCTGGGATATTCTCTCAGCACGGGTGTCTGGCTGAGCGTAAACTGCAGCCAGGCGATTTGCCTCAACCTCCCATCCGGACAAAAAGGCCTCGCCCTTGCTCTCACACAGATTGTGCAGCACACAGCAAGCAGCAATAACTACGGGGATATTCTTTTCGCTGATGTCCGAGCGAGTGAGTAAGCTCCGCCATCTCCCCTTGAGACGTCCGAAAGCACACTCCACCACCATTCTGCACTTGCTTAGCCGGTAGTTGAAGAGTTCCTTCTCACTGTCCAGGGCGCCTGTATAGGGCTTCATGAGCCAGGGCATTAGCGGGTAGGCTGGGTCCCCGAGGATCACTGTAGGCATCTGCACATCCCCAACCGTTATTTTGTGGTCCGGGAAGAAAGTACCTGCCTGGAGGAGTCTAAAGAGACCAGAGCTCCTGAACACACGCGCGTCATGAACCTTGCCCGCCCACCCGACGTTGATGTTGGTAAAACGTCCCCTATGGTCCACTAGTCCTTGCAGCACCATGGAAAAGTAGCCCTTTCGGTTAATGTACTCGCTGGCCTGGTGGGCCGGTGCCAGGATAGGGATGTGAGTCCCATCTATAGCCCCACCGCAGTTTGGGAATCCCATCGCGGCGAAGCCGTCTATGATGACCTGAACGTTTCCCAGGTTCACTACCTTTGAGAGCAGTTGCTCAACGATTGCGTGGGCTACTTGCATCACAGCAACCCCCACGGTAGATTTGCCCACGCCAAAGTGGTTCGCTACTGACCGGTAGCTGTCTGGCGTGGCAAGTTTCCAGAGGGCTATGGCCACTCGCTTCTGCACACTCAGGGCTGCTCGCATCCGGGTGTCCTGGCGCTTCAGGGCAGGGGCCAGCAAGTCACAGAGTTCAAGGAAAGTGCCCTTACGCATCCTGAAGTTTCGCAGCCACTGTGATTCATCCCAGACCTGCAGCACTATGCGGTCCCACCAGTCCGTGCTTGTTTCCCGGGCCCAGAATCGCCGTTCCACACCATGAACTTGACCCATTGCCACCATGATCTCCACTGCCCGGCGTACCCTGCTTTCTGAGAGGTCTGCGCCACTCTCCTCACCGCGCTGCCGGAGCCTCCTCGCCCGATTTCTCAGTAGCTGACTGTTGCACAGGTGGACGATAAGGTGCGAGGAGTTGACAACGGCCATAAGTGCAGCGATGATCGCAGCGGGCTCCATGCTCGCAGTGCTGTGGCGTCCGCGCTGTAACCGACCAGAAAAGTGCGCGAACAGATTTCCCGCCGGCGCTTTCAGGGAGGGAGGGCGTTTGTGAGTGACGGTTGAATGATGACAGTTACCCAAAACCACCCTCGACACATTTTTCCCCCAGCAGGCATTGCGAGCTCTACCCAGCATTCCAATGGGCAGCGGGGAGTGCGGGAACTGTGGGATAGCTTCCCACAGTGCACCGCTTCCAAAGTCGACGCTGGCCCCGTGAATGTGGACTCAGAAATTCGAATTAGTGTATTTAGTATGGATACACAAATTCGACTTCATAAGGTCGAATCCACAAATTCGAACTAAGTTGATTCGAAATAGTCTTGTAGTGTAGACAAGGCCTGAGTGTAGCATTGGGAGCAGCATCTGATGTTTCCCTGTCTAGCCGGCTTGCTGCCTAGAACGAACGCTCCTTGAGTGGGGTGATCCACAGAGAGTAGCTCAAACCTGCAAAGTGCCTGGCCAGGGGCAGGACATTAGCCCAGCAAGGGAGGGGTGTGGCAGTGACATCACAAAGGCCTTTTGCAGGACCTCAGACTATTGGTCCAAGGTGGTGGGGAGGTGGTGACCTCACAGAGAGATGCTGACATCAGCCAGGCAGGACAGGGGCGAGGGGCCAGGGAAACCTCAGAGACCCCTGTGGCTTTGCTCCAGCAAGTCTCCTTCTCCAGGTCTCTCTTTGAGGATTGAGAGAGTATTCGGGTTCACGGACGTGAGCGCCAGGAGGAACCTCTTTCGAGTTTCCTCCTTCCCTTTTAGTGATTTTACTAGAAAACAGCCGTCCCTGTTTAGAAGGTAAGAGCCTCCTGGAGGTCTGAAACCTGTTCAGTCTGATCCATCTGGTGACAGGTCACTTCCCTTCTCTATACCTCAGGCTCCTCCCCATCTGCCCAATGGGAACAGGGACAGTTCTCGAACTCTGGGCAGTCGTGAGCCTGAGTGAGAGAAGGGGCGTTAAAGCCCTCTGTGAAGGAGAAAGGAGAGTTTCACGGTGTTTAGCACCAAGGAATTCTAAAGTTTGCTAAAATGTCTAGTCTGCGGAAACAAGAAATGGTCGGGGCCAAACTTTTTAACCACTGCCTTTTCTAAAGCCCATTCAGGGGTGTGAGTCCCTGTCTTTATGTACCTGGGGTTCTTTGCCAGCAGGAGAGAAGAGGTTCCTGCCTCCATTTTTGTGGCCTTAACAAACCAGGTGTTGTGCCCCAGTTCTCATCTGAGATCCCTGAAAAAGAACATCTTCCCATCCATGAACAAGACAGGACCTATCTTTCAAAGGGGAACAAAGAGACCCCTGGGACTTACAGACTAGCTAGACTCACTTCCATAGCTGGAGAGATACTGCAATACATTCTTAAACAGTTTGTCAGCAGCACCTACAGGAGAATTTGATTCTTAGGACGAGTGAGCATGGATTTGTCAAGAACAAGTCATCCCAAACCCAGCCCCTTTCCTTCTTTGGCAGGGTTCCGGGCCTAGTGGAGGTGGGTAAACAGTAGATGGGATCTATCTCGGGGTTACTAAGGCTTTTGACACAGTCCTGCAGGACATTCTCACAAGCAAACCAGGGAAATGAGGTCTAGATGCAATCAGTGTGATGTGGGTGCAGAGCTGGTTGAAAGCCCAGACTCCAAGGGCCCTTCTCCAAGTCTGGCTGCCCAACGGAGAGGGGGCACCTAGTGGGTCCAGCAGGGATCAGTCTGGGGTCCGGTACTATTCAATAGTTTAATGAATGATTTGGAAAATGGAGTGGAGATCATGCTTCTAAAATGGGCAACTGACACCAAGCACTTTGGAGCACAGGATTGGAATTCAAAATGCCCTTAACAAATTGGAGACTTGGTCTTCTTGAGCCAAACCCCATGGCTGGGCCCCTCTCTCTAGACTGGGCTGAAGTGAAACCCCAGAGCCAAACACTCCTCCTCCTGGGCAGTGCGCTCCGACCTTGAATGGTCAGATGCTGCTTAGCGCTGTCAGAGCAGCTTTGGCTGGGGGATTCTCCCAGCACTTTCCAATAGCGGGAAGGTACGAAATCCCCATTTGCCTGCTGGGGATGGAGCCCTAGAGGGGGGAGCAACTTGCCCAGAGTCCCCCAGGAAAAGGAAAACAACCAGCAGTGGAACCAATAGGAAACCCAGCAGTGGAACCCAGGAATCCTGGGGGTGTTCTAGGGTGACCAGATGTCCCAATTTTATAGGGACAGTCCCAATTTTGGGGTCTTTTTCTTATCTAGGATTCTATTACCCCCCACTTCCTGTCCCGATTTTTCACACTTGCTGTCTGGTCACCCTCGGGTGTGCACGTGTGTGGGTCCCAGCTGCTCCCTGCCCCCCTCATTGAAGCAGGTGTGCAGGGTTAGTGCCCTGGGAACTGCAGGGCACCAGTGGCCATGGGGCTGGCTGGAGGCAGGGCAGGGGCTGGCTGGAGGTAGGGTCTGGCTGCAGGCAGGGCAAGGGGTGCGGGGCTGGCTGGAGACAGGTGTGTGTGGGGCAGGCTGGCTGGCTGCAGGCAGGGCAAGGGGTGCGGGGCTGGCTGGAGACAGGGGTGTGTGGGACAGGCTGGCTGGCTTCAGGCAGGGACGCAGGGGGGTGCATCAGGGGTTGGCAGGGCTGGAGACAGAGGAGTGCGTGACTGGCTGGCTTCAGGCAGGGGGGTGTGGCAGGAGTTGACTGGAGACAGGGCACGGTGTGCACAGCTGGGGGTGTGTGGGGGCTGGCTGGCTTTGGGTGGGGCTACAGGGGGTGCGGCAGGAGTTAGCTGGAGACAGGGCAGGGGGGGTGGCAGGGGCTGGCTGTGGGCAGGGGGTGTGGGGCTGGCTGCGGGCAGGGCAGGGGGTGTGGGGCTGGCTGCGGGCAGGGCAGGGGGTGCAGGGCTGGCTGGAGGCAGGGCAGGGGGGTGCAGCAGGGGTTGGCTGGAGCCGGGGCATGCGGGGCTGGCTGCAGACAGGGGCTGGCTGCAGGCAGGGCATGGGGTGCAGGGCTCGCAGAAAATGTCCTGAGAGGTATTTTAAGGTGAAGATAACACCATGGTTACCAGGTGACTGGCACATCCTGGGTTAAAGAAAGGAAGGGAGCTGGAGTTAATAGTCTGAAGTATTTGTGTTACCAACCCTGTCGCTGTCTGACCCCCCTTCAGTGCAGAGCAGGTGTGTACATTGCTGTGTGGAACGCACAGACTCCTGCAGAGCAGGGGCAGCTGTTTCCAGGGCAGAGAGCCTGGCACTTAGGAGACTTTCTTGACTTGCTGTTTTGAAGCAATTCAGTAAAATAACAGTGGAGCTACAATGTCCGGTCCAAAATTTCAGCCCCCCTAGTGCAAAAATGCTATTTTAGGATATAAACAGGAGGCTTCCAGCGCTAGGACACCTGACCAGAGAGCTCAGTGGGGGCGTAACAGCTGCTGACTCTGAGGGTCCTGGGCTAAATCCACTTGCAGGTGGAAGCGTTTTGATTTATTTGATCGATAATGAGGAAGGCGAAGATTTAATCCCAGGTATTTTTAGTAAATGTCATGGGCAGATCACGGGCAAAAACCAAAAGCTCATTGCCCATGACCCGGCCATGACTTACACCATAAATACCCCTCACTGAATCGTGGGGAGGGAGGCCCAGGGGGTCCGTGGCACCAGCTGTGGGCGCAGGGAGTCCAGGGGGCCCGTGGCACCATGTACTGGGGGAGATGCCCCGGGGACCCACTGCCACTCCAGATGCTGCCAGGTGCGGTGAGCCCCAGAGGCCAGCCCTGCTCCGGCCACCTCTGGACAGGTGCCAGGAGCCACTGAGCTGTGGCTGCTCCTGCACCCTTGGAAGCACTGCTCAGGCTGTCCCCAGGCCAGCTGCTGGGGCAGCCACGGAGTCAGCCGCAGTGGCCACTGCAGAAGTCACAGAATCTATGACTTTTGCAGCCTCCGTGACACAGAGGGATCCCTAATAAAGAGACAAACCCCTCCCTGCTGTGACTGCAGTTCCTGGAAGGAAAGAGAAGAACAGAAAGTGAAGAGAGAAGGAAAGAGAGAGACTCCCTGTCACCTCTCTCCCCTGCTCCCTCCCTCTTGTATTCTGTAACCCCAGCTCACTGGGTTCCCTGTGCTGGTGCCATGGGGGTGACACTAGAGTTCTGGGGCTTTGGGGGGAGGGGAAGGGGGCTCTTCACTTCTCAGCATTTCACACAAATTTGTCTTTGGGCTGAAGTTTCTCCTGTGAGGCCTCTCAGTCAGAGCTGTACCCCACCCCCTTCAGTGGGGGTGTGTGTAAATTGCAGAGAGGCAGAGAAGTCGCCCATAAAGGGTCATATTGTTCTGGTGACTGGTTCTGACCTGGGTCCCACGTCCTCTGACACAGGATCATGTGCAGAACATGGGAGCTCTGGCTTGTCCTAAATGCTGTAGAGTGTGAGTTCCTGGAAAGGGCAGGGGAGAGGGAGCAAGAGGAGAAAGGCAGAGACATTGGAGATGAGGAATTGGGGGGAGGAGAGAACAGAGAGACAATAAATGATTGAAGCAGAACAGGTGTCCCAACTCCATCTTGCTCATCACAGGTGTTCAGAGAGACAGGTAGTTGCAGGTTTTCCAGTGTCAAGTCTGAACTTTGATTCTAACAATGTGCATTGAAATATCAAGGGGATCTCCACATACCTGATCTCTTCCCCCATCCCCTTTTTTGTATTAATTTTTATTTTGACGTGTTTGGCTTAACCGTGATCGTCTCTTTCCCCACCTGTATTGCAATTTGGGGGTTATGTTTATTTTGCCTCCCTTTTGTTCATGTCATTATAATTGTAACAGCAAAGGAATCTGCAGGAGCAAAAACTGACTCAAAACTTCATTTCCCCATCATGCCGGAACATCCTACAAACAGCTCACGCAGCTGGAATCATAACACGCAAGGCCCGGGGATGGGAGATGCAGGTTTCCAAGGGTTCTGTCTTTCTCAGATGACACATTCCAGCCCCTTGTGTGCCTCCATCCTGTATGACCTGCTGGACTTTGACACATTTATTATTTCATTCTATAGATAATGTGATTGTAACACAATGTGACTGAAATTAAACCACTTCCAAATGAGGAAACAACAGACGAGAAAAGCCATTATTGCATTGGCTTGGAATCATACCCAGATCAATGGCTTAGAAGGCACCTACACACACCACTATACCACCAATGCATCTGGCAGGAGTAGCTTTCCTGCAGGCTCTGTGTGCTGGCAGAGGGGGTGACACATGACCACAGAGTTAGTGAGTAGGGTGGATGGGCTGGAAGCTGCTGCACAGTTGGGAGCAGAGTTACCATCCCAGAGTGACTGAAAGGGGGCAAAGGTGAAAACAGAGCTCATTGGGAGCTGGCCCCACACCCGCCCCACACAAATCTTCCCTGAGAAGGAAGGGGACAGCTTGTTTTAAAAACCAGGTTTGTGTTTGTTCCTGCTACATACGGAGGGGCTGGGTAGTGCTGATTCCACCCCCCAGACTCTGGGAGGATAAGGAACAAATTCAGGCTGCCAGTGACCTGCAGGAGGGAGATGATCTTTTGACAGTGACGGACGCCTCGTCCTAAAGGCCTTTGTCTGCCCCCTTCCAGTGACTGTTTGGCACAGGAATGCAGCCCCCACTCTTGGGTCTCTCCTGGGGAAATAATGTTTCTGTGCAAAACACCAAAGCTTTTAACAGAAAGGAAGTGGCCACATGATGGGACTAGCACATAAGGAATGAAACACAAGAGCCTTCTCCCACGTGCATTGACTTTTAACCTTGTTTGTGGTGGTGGTGTATCCATGTTGGTCCCAGGGGTCCTCTGGGGCGCCGGGCATTGGCCACTTTCGGGAGAGTGGGCTAGATGAACTGTTCTGACTCAGTGTGGCTGTTCTTATGTTCTAACCGCTGGTAATGGAGGAGACGACCTTCCAGGCTACACAGAACTGAAGAAGGGTGCTGGGTTATCTCCACAGCTTGTCTCTTTCACCAACAGAGGTTGGTCCTCTGCAAGCTCTTACCCTCACCCGCCTTGTCTCTCTTGGACTCTGAAAAGTGTTTTCTCTCCACTCCCCTTGGAGAGACGTTAAGTTTCCCTTTGGGCAACTATCAGGCTGAAGCAATTGTATTGACTGTGACACTAGAATTGAAGATTTAATATTATAAATAAATGAGTCTAAACCTGAGGTTCTGGTTTTCACATTGGTTTTTCTAAGTCAGTTCCCAATTCTCTTCTAGAAAGGCCTCCAGGCTGCCTGCCCAGCCCAGCAAAAGTGGCCAGGAGAAAGCCCACACTGCTGTTCTTTCAGGTAGTTGAAGGCTGCTATCAAACCCCCCTCACTCCGTCAGTCCCCAGTCTGTGGCAGTGCATAGGATTCTTCCGTCCTAAGTGCAGGACTCTGCACTTCTCCTTGTTGAACCTCCTCAGATTTCTTTTAGCCCAACCCTCCAATTTGTCTAGGTCGCTCTGGACCCAAACCCTGTCCTCCAGCGCTTGGATACTTTACATGCTTTCACAGGGCTGGTCTACACTGGGGTGGGGGGGTCGAGCTAAGATACACAACTTCAGCTACATGAATAGCGTAGCTGAAGTCGAAGTATCTTAGATCGATTTATCTCTCGTCCTCACGGCGCGGGATCGACGTCTGCGGCTCCCCCTGTCGACTCCGCTACCGCCGTTCACGCTGGTGGAGTTCCGGAGTCAATGGGAGCACTTTCGGGGATCGATATATCACATCTAGATGAGACGCGATATATCGATCACCGAGAAATCGATCGCTACCCACTGATACGGCGGGTAGTCTAGACGTACCCACAGAGCGAAAAGCACATGTTCCATGATTTCATAGGGCAGAGTTTTGTGCTATCGGGAGCTTTCCCTGTGTGAATTTGACAGGTGGATCAACACAGAGACACATTGTGACCCTTCTCAGGGTGCTGAGGGCTGAGAGTCTCCTTGTTGCCACCTGCCACTAGGAAGAGGGAGTTTTCCATTTGGATGTTAGTGACCAAACTCACCCAGCCTGCTGGAACTCAAGCACCCTCCTCTGAGCTACAGCAGCCACCCTAACCTCTGAGTTCCTTCAATGTGTCCCCCTCTGGGGTCCAGCCCGGATCACCAGATACTCGGTGAAATCCCAGATCCTCTCTTCCCCAAGTATCCCAGATTACTAGTTTAACTGTGGACCATTGCTACTGTATCTCACACAGCACTTGAGTACAGTTATCGAACAAGCAAAAAATGTATTTAACAACGGATAGAGATTTAAACAAACGTACATGAGTGATGGAAACCAACTGTTACCACTAAACAAAGGCAGAAAGTGATAGAATAGAAAGGCCAGCACAAAAAACAGAGAGAGGAACAATAAGATACTAAAAGGACAATGGTTGGAACTCTCCATTTCTCTGTCATTGGATTGATGGGTACTAGAGCTGTAGCAACAGTTGAGGAACCAGGGTAAATTAAATCTAATTAACTTTTCAAGATTAGCCATCATTTCCTGTACGACTAACAAAACACAAAAACAAGACAACTTTCAGTTTTCCAAAATAATTCAGGTTATCACACAGTCTCTTACTCTTTAACCAATAACTTCATCTATTATTTTATTTTAATTGGTAACAATAACATATTCAAAGATCACAAATTCCTGTCATATATGTTAGTTTTCTTTTAATCCCCATTGCCAACAAATGAACCCTGGTTCTTATTGCTTAGGGGTGTGAAAAATCCACACAGCTGAGCAACGTAGTTATACAGCCCTAACCCCCTGTGTAGATAGTGCTACATAAGCGGGAGAGCTTCTCCTGCCAACATAGCCACCACCGCTTGCGGGGGCTGGACTAATCAAGTCTGATGGGAGAAATCTCTCCCATTGGCTTAGAGCATCTGTAATAGCAGTGCTACAGCAGTGCAGCTACATTGGTGCAGCTGTGTCATCAGCAGCTTAATTGTGTAGCCACAGCATCAGACACAAAACCATAGAATCAGGACTCAACTAGTGTATCCGGAAGTCTGAAATTGGAGGCTGACACATTTTTTGCCTCATTGGTTACCATCATTTCTATGGCCTGAAAGTCCTTGTTACCCAACTAGGCAACCAGTTTGGGATCCACAGGGAAGGAATGTCCTATGAAGCACTGTCTCTTTGCATCCAAACAGGGAAGGATGACTGTTCTCAATCTAACCCTGGCATACTTTGGAAGTGTAATCAGTGACACTGAACTAGGAAGTGGAGTTGTACAAACAATTTTCCTTGGGTCACCATAGCTTCCTTTACTGGGGTGAAAACCAAGAACTGGGTGTGGACTCTTTCAACCTCAGCTCTTTCCAAATCCTTGGTCTTGGATAGGGTAAATTTACAGTTCTCTGAAGTAGAATCCTTTACAAAACCACTTAAAATCTCAGCAGTGTGAATGAGGAATGGCTTCCTAAAACATGCCCAGCTTTTCTTTAATTCGGTGGCACAGGTCCAGGGAAGGGACTGGATACAGGCCTGGATCAGAATCTTCGTTAGTTACCAGAGCTGGAGATTCTATTCAAACATGGCTATTTTTCAGAAGCTATTACATTTTCAACACTGGTTTCATTTTATACACATCTTTAGCACCTATAAAGGATAAATTCAACAAAAACTCCACTTCAATTTCCTCAATATCTGTGTCATGAAGGGCTGCATTTCCCAAAGCATAGGATTCGCTAGGAGAGATCTTCTGTAGGGCCTGGGTTACAAATGCTTTGGGAACCAAACACATGGGCATTTTGCCTAGTTCAAAGCCACTTACCATGGAATTCTCTTCTCAGATCATCAGAGACAATATTGCCTTAAACAACTGAAATACACTGTGATCAGATGCACTTCCTTCAGTTAGTTGGGGTTCTGCTGTTGTTCACCATTTCTGAGTGGAGATTTTAAATCACTGCTGTTTCTTTGTTAGCCTGTCCAGTAAATTAGAGAGTTCTCTCCTGTTGATAGAACTGCACTTCAACTTTCTCCATGTCATCATGGAGGGATGGGGAAAAAGCAAAGCTGAAATCATAAATGAGGACTTTAGCAAAGGTCATTGTCTTAAATTCTTCAATAAATCTGAGCTACATCCTACCAAACTGAACTAATATCCAATTGGGTGACCAAACAGCCTTCAGGAAAGATAGAAACCCACATCACAGAGAGAGAATACATGACAAAGAAAGTGTCAAGTGAAATTCCTGAGCAGGTTACATCTGATTATTCAGAATTGGGACAAGAGCTTCTCCCACCACATTGTCCTCTGATCCATTCAAACCTGCTTCCCTCAAAACATCATCTGCAAGCACAGACAACGGAGAATGCTTTATCACATGACACTTTGAGAAGTGGATGGATAGAATGTGATGAAGATAAACTCTGCCTGGCTCAGGCAAAAGGTAACAGTTCTGCAATGATGGGGAAGGAGGGAATCTCTGAGTCACCCCATCTCCTTCCAGTGTCACAGAAGCTGTAATTATACTTTATTCCTCCCCCTGCTCCTCATTTACATATAATTTGAAAAATTCCCAATGTAACTGCTCTTCAGCACAACCCAGAGCAACGTGAGAACAACTGGCAATGATACAATCTGTATCACTGGTGACTCCAACAATAACTTTCCAATAGGAGGAATGGTATAAATGTAACACTCCCTGGTTCCTCACAGGAAGGGCACACTCAAATCACTTGTGGGAGAATAGAAAGAAAAAATTAGCCCATCTCAAAAGAGGGTGAACTGCAAAGGGCAAAAATGGGCCACTCATCTGGTGCCGCAAACAGTTAAAAAAGCTTTAGAAGTTACTACGTGGGAATCAGGAAAAGTAAAGTCTTGATAGCCCTAGAGATTTTTACAGTGTTGATCTCCCTTGCAGATTTTCTGATGGCTAACATGGGCTGAGTGCCAAGAGAAGCTTTTCCCACACTCATGGCATTCATAGGGCCTCTCCCCTGTGTGGATTATCTGACGTACAGAAAGGGCCGAGCTGCGAGAGGTTTTTCCACACCCACTGCATGTATTTTTTCTCTTTCGCCTGAGGATTTCCTGCAGTCTTGTAGTTTCCATGAGGACCTTCTGTGTTCCCCAAGAGGGAATAAATTTATCCACTTTCTCCCTTGGCTGGTTTCCTTGCTCTCTTTCTGGTCTGTGCTGAATCTCACAGGAGTTTCCCTGCTCATGACTCCTGGACACATTCCTTTTCGATCTTTGCGATAATGCTCTGTTTTTACCCACTGGCTCAACATTTTCAGGCTGAGAATTCTGCTCCTCTTTCTCACATGCCATTGCATCACCTGCTGTGACAGAGACAGAAACCTCAAACAGGAATGGAAAGGAGAAGACCAAACAAAAACAAGTGCTGAAGACAGGTCAAATAAAAATCAGGAGCTGAACTCCCCCAAACTCTTCCCCCAAATAGAAGAGAGGAGGGGGATAAATTCAGCCTTCACATCCCTTCCAAATACACAGGGGGAAGGGAGGAAGCTACTGCCTGGTGTCTGCTAGGATCTATAGGAAGCCATGAACTATATTTACCCTGAGGATGCGACCCCTGCTAGGGATAATAATGAACTGAGAGACCTCCCAAGGGCTTTGTTGGGCATCCCAGATGTTTCCTTCAGGCACTTACAGATTCTGAGTTGGTTTAATGTTTCCTCACCTGTGCAGGGATATCTCTGGATCTCTTTCCTCTGAATCCTGGAGGTCTGGGACCTCTGGCTCTTCCCCTTGTTCCAGCTGGAAGATCACATCACGTTGGAAAACTAGAAACCCTGCTCAGATGAAAGAAAACAAAGGAGTTCAGTTGATTTCATAAGACTTGGTCATAAAAAAAACATTCTATTAATTTAACTTCAGTGCTTAGTGTGACCTGGTGAGCCAGGGGCAGTTCTCACTGAAAATGCCAAGATCAGGGCAAGCTGAAAAAGGGAGAGAAGATGCTCCCAAAACTGCTGGTTAACACTGAAGTTAAACTCACCGACCAGTCACCAACTGTGCTTCTGATCACCCACGCGGGTAATCGAGAAGCTGAAAAAAGAAATCACACGGCCCCCTTTATTGCATCCCAGTTCTTTGGCTCCTATTCAGCAGCAAGGTCCAGTACAGTGAGAGGTTATTTAAAAACTCTGCTCACATAAACAAAGTGTTCCTCTGACCCCGAAGGGTCAGCCACATCACCAGGTCAGTATAGGTTTGGATATTACCCAAAATTCCATCCTTCCAGACAATGCTTTAGCATCTAAACTAAAGGTTTAAACAAAAGAAAGACAGAAAGAAGTTAAATGGGAAAGCAGTTAGATACATTCCAAAATGGATATATCAGGTTCTTAGCAGTATTGGTGAGTTTTTGGCTTGAAAGTCCGTCTGGAACACATCCACAGCTTGGATGGGTCATTCAGTCCTTTGTTCCAGGGTTCAGTTTGTAGAGAAGTTTCTCCAGAGACAGGAAGAGGGATTGAAGACAAAATGGAGATGATGCAGCTGCCCTTTATATTCCTTTTGCTATGTGGCCTGTACCTCTTGTGTCCCAAACACAAGATTCACAGCACATGGCATGGAAAAGCCTTGGAGTTCTCATTACACAGGCATACCCCGGCATGTCTTGCTGACTCAATAGGTGTATCCCCTTGGTCCTTTCCATGGGCTCATCGTACAGCTGATGACCCTCAATGGGCCATCAAACAGGCTAGGCAGTGCTGATGCTAATATGTCTGGGGGTGTCACCCAGAAACACTGCACAAGTCTGGAAATAGAGATGTACCCTACATATCTATAACTCACAATACAAAGGTGATAGAAACATAGAAACAAAATTATCATACTTGGCAAATCATAACATTTTTACTGACACCTTACATGGCATATCTAGCATGATTCATTGCAATTTTATCAGATTATATTATTATTTTATTATTAATACCAAAGTGTCTCACAATTCCATACAGTGTCACACTTGGTAAACCAGTGAATTCCGAGGACCAGTTCCCCAGGTCCTTGAAGATGCCCAACACTATGCTTATGAGGGATTGAAATACCCACATATCTGCTGGGAACACACACACAGACACTGTCAGTCTATACCCCTGTGTTCACTCTTCTAGAAAATTATGATCAATTTTGTACACAGTATGGCTTGTGAGGCATCATTTGAAAATGCATAATCTACTGAATATTATCCTCCTGTTAAAATGTGTAGTAACACTATATGTAAAGTTATGAGATTTTACTGTATAATAATACTGAAAAAGTTACAATTCTGGGGAACACCCACAGACCAGTTCCTCAGAGAAAGCAAGGCAAAGAGCTGATCAAACAGCCAGTCTCCTGCAGGGGGAAGGTGTGAAGAAGACATTTACATTCCATCACAGGGACCTCTTGAAGCTGTTGTGGAAAACGACCACACGATTGATTTTGAATCAGCTCAGCCTGAGGTTCTTTTCTTGGTTAAAAGTGTGCAGGGGGCGACAGCTATTGGAATACTGTCCCCCTGAGCTAAAAATCACACAAGCCTTTTAAAACTTAAAACCCCAAACAATGACAAATACGTTGCTCGTTAATTTCCTTATTTGGAATATATTGCAAAATATGATGCAGGTCAAAAGCAAGCTGAACAATCAGTTTTCCATATTTGGCCTTTCGTGTTATTGTTATTACACCTGGTGTTATGGGAGCAAGACTCTGCATGTCTCAAGAACTGTCACTACCAACCTAGGCCACTTTCACATGCTGGGGTGCAATCCAGAGCAGTGAGGAGTTGTGTCATCTGTAATCCTGGGTGAGATTCAGTGTTCTGCTGCTGGAGATCCCCTGTCTGGATACCCCCAGCCAGCATTCAAGGACGCACCGAGTGGCTGTGTGATAAGTAACCCTGGACCGGCAGCTCTGACTCCAGTCGCCTGCTTGTTACAATCCCAAGCACATTCTGGTTTGGGTAGAGAAGGCTCAGGGTTTGAGAGAAGGCCGGGGGTAGGAAGCTTCTGTTCGTTATGCTGGACCTAACCCCCAGTTTTACTTGAGGAAACAGGAGCTATTTGACACTGTGCGATACGGCTCCTGTGCTCTGTTCCCAAAGTGTTCTGCAGCATGGGAGGATCTCTGGTAGTGTGTGTGTGTCACTGGCATATTGGGGTGATGCTGCAACAGGACAGAGTAGAGGTGGCATTGTGGGGGTGGCATGAACCTTCACTCTTCATTTCCCCTTCCAAGAACAGAGGGAACAGGAATCCTTACCCAGCGAGGTCACATTCTCATAGTTCTCCTGCATGACATCCCAGTACAGGGCTCTCTGAGTGGGGTCCAGCAGAGCCCACTCTTCCCTGGTGAAATGCACAGCCACCTCCTCGAAGGTCACCGGCCCCTGAAAGAGCAAGAGTCCAACACTCAGGACCTCTTTCCCCACTCACAGCCCCACTATTTGTGGCAGAGAGGAGCCAATCAAATGGAAGCTCTGGGTGGATCGCAGTCAACAGAGTCCCACCCCCACTCCGCTCAGCGTATCCAGCAAATACCAGGGTGAGGGGACGAAGAGAGAGCCCCTTGTCTCGCCCAGCAGATCCATCACACACCTACTAGCCACCGACTGATACAGGAGATGGAGCCCCTAGCAGGGTCCAGGGAGAGCTCCCTGGTAGGAAGCCCAATAACCTCCTCATTGTGAGAAGCGGGATATGAAGGGAGAGGCAGCTCCAATAAGCCTGACTCATGGGTGCCCCTTTCATATCTCACAGCAGCCGCTGGTTAGTGAGCTCAGGCTCCAGCACTGGGAGTCTGGTCAGTTTGACTAGCTCCATGTAGGTGGGCTATTTTCTTTCTTCACAAATTAGGGCATTTCCACCTCCGAACATCCTGAGTCTGTTCCTAGAATCTAGGCCACTTAGTAAATAACTCCCAGCAGGTTTGCCACACCCTGGCCTCCTCCTTTCCCCACGCTGTGAATTTCCTGTCCCGCTCCAACCTCCAGACCAGACTGTGCAAACCTTCCCACCTCCGGTGTATTTGCTCTCCCTCTCCTCCAGCAGGAACCCACCAGCAACCCCCCGATAATCTCTACCTGAGTTGGCTCCACTGCAGCCATTTCTTTTCCCTGTCCCACGGCAGGCTGGGATGACCTGGAGCGAAACATGGACGCCATTCTGCAGCCTGTCTGGGGGAGAAGGGCAGTTATGGGTGTTTCAGAACCGGTTTTAGTTAATTTCACATCAGAATTCCCCCAGGCCCTTTCCCTGCAGACAGACTTCCTAGATTCTGCCATGCTGGGAAATGCTCAATCTGTTTATTACAATGTAGACCTGGCCCCTCCTGCCAGGCTAAGCCCAGACACATTTTTAATCTCCCTTCTCCCTCCCCTCACCCCGTAACAAAGTCTCTGAACACAAGGATTGAAAAGAGCAGAACCAAAGGAGTCACTGTGGGGGATTCCCTCAGCAGGGCCGGCTCCAGACCCCAGCGCGCCAAGCAGGCGCGTGGAGTGGCCCTTTCCCTGGGGGGCGGCATTTGGCTCCGGCGGACCTCCCGCAGGCATGCCTGCGGGAGGTCCACCGGAGCCCGGGACGAGCGGACCTGCCGCAGGCATGACTGCGGCGGGTCCCCTCTTCCTGCGGCTCCGGTTGAGCTCCCGCAGGCATGACTGCGGGAGGTCCACCGGAGCCCGGGAGGAGCGGACCAGCCGCCGTACTACCAGCGGCAGGTCCGCTCGTCCCGCGGCTCCGGTTGAGCTCCCGCAGGCATGCCTGCGGCAGCTCAAGCGGAGCCGCGGGACCACGGCACCCGCCGCGGGACCAGGGAAGGGCGGCGCAGCGCACCGCGCTGCTTGGGGCGGCCTATTTTATAGAGCCGCCCCTGTCCCTCAGACACTGACCCCACGGCAGCCACACCCCAGCAGGGGGAATATGAAGTCAGGAACTGGCTTTTCCTCTGTCTGATCCTTGTTTTGTTCACTGGAAAGTGGTTCTGCTCAGGGATGCAGCAATACATGTTTCTGGGTGGACTAGAGAGCTGGAAATCTCTCCCCCCTCTCATTTCTCCCACTGCCCCTTTCAGTCTCTCCTTCCCCTGTCCTCTCTCCCTGCCCCTCTGGCTGGGACAGTCCCATTCCTGGGGGCTTTGCTCTCCCAGGACTGGATTTTCTCCTGGCAATTGCTACTGGGAGGAGAAATGAGGAGGGGCTGTTTGTGCAGAGTCACTTTCTTGCCAGTCCCCAGCACTTTCCCTGAGGTCTGTCAGTTACCTGGAGACTCTGGCTCAGAATTTAGTATTAACAGGGCCCAGGGCTGCCCTAGGGGGCTAGGACCAGCTGGAGAAAGTCATCCCCTGGGCCGGGCAGAGAATCAACTTTAATCCAGGTCACTTCCCAGCACAGAACCCCGCTGGGGGAGCAGCAGCTGCCAAGCCTGGTCTCCCAGATCACAATGGAGGCTGCAGCCTCTGACCCAGGAAGCTGAACCCCAGTATCCTGAGCAGAGAGGGACAGAGCGTTTGAGCAGCTTCCCTCCTTTAGCTCTCTGGGGAGAGCAGCTAATGAGAGCCCCTCCTCACAGGGAGAATTGCTGATCTCATTAGCCCCACTGTCCATCTGGAGTCACTCCTTGTCTTTCCATACAGTGACTCTGGATTAACAATGGTCTCAATGAAACCAGAGTTCAGAAAGAATGAGTCCAGAACGCTGTGGAAGAGACCATTGTGTGGCAGTGCTGACCCCCTTCCCACCTCCCTCACCCCCCAGATCCAGGACAAGGACTGGACAATCTAGGACAATGGAACTGGAAGTTCCTGCAGTTTTCAAGAGGGGAGAAGAGCAAAAATCTCTGATTTCACCTCACAGTGTCTGATAAGTGGCTAGAAAGTTATCACAGTGACTGGGCCTGGTCGGGGAATGTCGGGCAGTGCTTGGAGCCAGGATACTGGCATAAGCTAATCAGGGAGAAGAAACGAGGTCAGGAGCAGCCCCCAGAGCCCCAGCCCCCCCCCAGATATTCCCTGGGACCCAGCCCCCAGAGTCCCTGGCCAGGGACCTCAGATACCCCTCGGAGCCCCACCGGCCAGACAACCCCCACCAGACTATCACTGCCAGGTTGGGAATCCCAAAGGGTTCCCCCCACCAAGAGACCCCAACAGCCAGAGACCCCCCAAAAGGGACCCCCACTGGGAACTCAGTCCCTCACTGCCTGCCTAGGATCCCCCCCTGCCCTCCAGCAGGATCTGCCCTGCCCTTTGCCTGGCACCCCCTCCTCCCCCTGCGGGATCCCCTGATGCTTTACAGGGGCACCCCCTGGCCTAGCGCCGGGGATTCTCCCACACACACTCTGTGCACTGGGCATGGCAGCGATCCCAGGAGTCTGCGGGGGAAGCCCAGACAGAGCCCCTGGCACAGCACCAGGCTCCCTCTAACCCCCTGTCCCGCCTCCCCAAGAGACGCCCACCCCGGCTGTTCTGCAGCCAACAGGCCCCCAGCGATACCCACCTCCAGGACCCACAGACTCAGGGCTGGGCACATCACAGCCACCCCCTGAAACCCCAAATCTCCAGAACCCACCAACCTCACTAGGGTACCCCCTGCCCAGCCACCCAGAGGCCTCCCCCCACCACAATCCCCCTTCAGCTGCTATCTCCCCACACAGCCCCACCCCCACCCAGCAACACGGTTACCTCACAGTGCCTGAGAAGTGGATAGAAAGTGACCACCGCCCCCTGCTGGCCAGTCACACGGGCAGAGGGAGCCCTGGGGGATGTCTCTTGAACTGGAGTATGGAAGGCCTGGAGGGACAAAAAAGGTAAGAAATGTCCATGGCCTGTCACTAGCAAATAATGGCCACCATGGATCCACCCCAGAGGTGGCTGCATCTTAGCACTGCGGGAAGCAACCCCTCACAGAGGCCATTTGCCATGGGGTTTGGGATACTTCTCAACTCACACTGCACTCAGAGTGACCTCCTCATCCCATGCCAGCTGGAGAAAAGAAAAGGGTCCAGCCAACTCTCCCGTTACCAGCTGGGAACCACTGATCCCCCAAACAGGGGGAGGCCTCTGGCTTTGATGGGTATTAAATATGTGGCTGGTCTCTTTCTTCTACAAACATTTTAACAGAGGTAAAGGAGGGAACAAATGATTCGCAAAGGAGACGGGAAAGATGATCTCTGGCAATTTAACCACCTACAACATCCAGGATGGAGAATGATTCAGGGCAACAGGCAAGAAAGGAGAAGTTGCTGGAATTCAGAAACACAGAAATTGCCTGAATTGCTCGAATTCAGGCAAAACCTGAGCTTTGAGAGCAACGTTCAGAAATGAAAGAGAAAGGGTGGAAATCTGAGAGATTTTGGATCCATTTTGCAAATTATAGAGAGGAAAGTGGAAAATCAGAGGGATTTTATATCAGTTGTCGATAGGAGGTAAAATCTGAGTGTTTCACATCACTATTTGATAAATGAATAAAGAGGAAATGGGCAACATTTGCAAACATTTTATATCCAGGTTCAAGAATCTGAGAAAAGGTGTAAATCTGAGATTTTCTTGGTATTTTATAATTAGAGAGACGGGGGAAATCTCAGGGCATATTCAATTAGAAACAGAAAACTAGAGAGCAGTGGGGCAAATGTTTAGGGTATTTTATATGAATCTTTGAGATTTGCACAGAAAATGTGTCACAAACTGCGTACTTGATAACATGAGAGAAAAACACCAAGATCTGAGGTGATTTTATATTGCTGTTAACGAACTAGTGGAAAAGGGGGACTGTTGGACTGGATTTTATACGACTGTCCAATACATAAACACAAAGTAATGGTTCCCCCACCCCCACCATTCCCATGGGCAGCAGGGAGCCCTTTGAGGAGCTGATTAAAAGGGAGGGGGACGGGGAGCTGGAAGGTCCCTGGATAAAGGAAGGGGGCAGCAGTGGGGGATGGACAGGTGACTGGCAACTGACGGTTGGGGGCAACTGTGTTGGTAGTTAGGGGGCAACAACTGGGATTGGGAAACGGGGTCTGGGCAGTCCCCATGGGGGACACGTGCGCCTCCCTTCCAGTGATGAGCTGCTAAAATCTTAACAACCGGTTCCCTATAAAAAGTTCTGATTGAAGAGATGTGCCACAGTATGGATTTTTTGTACCAATAGGGTTACCATACGTCCGTATTTTCCCGGGAGGAATTTTTAACATTTACCACCCAGACAGCGATTTAAGAACCTAAAAGCCTGACATCTCTGGGAAAATACAGATGTATGTTAACCCGACCTACAGTTCTTTTTTACAAAGATGGGCCTGAACTAGAACTGAGCTCCATTTCACAGGTGTGGGTCCCCGCCACTCCCTGGGGTGTGCTAGGGTGACCAGATGTCCCAATTTTATTGGGACAGTCTCAATTTTCGGGTCTTTTTCTTATATAGGATCCTATTACCCCTCACCCTCTGTCCTGATTTTTCACACTCGCTGTCTGGTCACCCTCGGGTGTGCACATGTGTGGGTCCCAGCTGCTCCCTGCCCCCCTCATTGAAGCAGGTGTGCAGGGTTACTGCCCAGGGAATTGCAGGGCACCAGTGGCCATGGGGCTGGCTGCAGACAGGGGCGTGGGGCAGGGCTAGCTGGAGGCAGGGAGTGTGACACGGGCTGGCTGCAACAGGGGCTGGCTGTGGGCAGGTGGTGCAGACAGGCTGTGGCGGGGAAAGGGGCTGTGGGATGGGTCGGGGAGGTGGCAGGGGCTGTGGGCAGGGACTGTGGCAGGAGGCAAGGGGGGTGGCAGGGGCTGTGGCAGGACGGATGGCAGGGGCTGGCTCTGGCCAGGGGGTGCAGGCAGGGGCTGGCTGGAGGCGGGGGCGGCAGAGGCTGCGGGTGGGGGAGGGTGGCATGGGGCAGCTGTGGGCAGGGAAGAGCGGGGGGGTGCAGACACTCACACAGGGGGAGCAGCTGGGGGCAGGAGGTGGCTGTAGGCAGGGGCTGTGGGCAAGGGGAGCAATGGGGGGTGGCAGGGCAAGGGGTGCAGACAGGGGCTGGGGGCAGGGCAGGGGGTGCAATGGGGGTGGCAGGGCAGGGGGTGCAGACAGGGGGCTGGGGGCAGGACAGGGGGTGCAATGGGGGTGGCAGGGCAGGGGGTGCAGACAGGGGCTGGGGGAGGGTGACAGGGGCTGGCTGCGGCGGGGGGCTGCAGGCAGGGGGCTCTGGGAGGGGGAGGGGCGCAGACACTCACACGTGGGGGGGGGGGGCTGGGAGCAGCAGGAGGCAGCCGGGCACCCACCAGGCAGCAGCAGGAGCCCCAGGGCCAGAGCTCCAAAGAGCAGGAGCAGCAGCAGGGCCAGGAGGCAGCTCACGTGGCTCCCGCAGCGCCGCGCCCCCTGCTGGCCGGGAGGAGGAATTGCACCTTCCCAGCCAGAGCCCATCCAAGCAACCCGGCTCCAGCTCCCCCTGCCCCCTGCCCTGCCCTGGCAGAGACCCGGCATCTCCTAGAATATCAGGGCTGGAAGGGACCTCAGGAGGTGTCTAGTCCAACCCCCTGCTCAAAGCAGGGCCAAACCCAACTAAATCCCCAAATGGCCCCCGCAAGGAGTCAGCTCCCAGCCCTGGGTTTAGCAGGCCAGTGCTCCAACCACTGAGCCATCCCACCCCAGGGGCAGCCATGTGCTGGGGAATGACTCAGGGCAACAATTTCCCACCTGCACAAGGACAAATCGCTGCAGATCAAACGGGTGGGAAAATGCCCCTCACTAGAGAAGATTTTAAACTGACGTTTGAGACTCATGGGGAGAACGGGGGAAATCGGGGGGGATGGGAGAGCTGATCATTGGAGGTGATGGGGGGGAAATCGCCCCAGATTTTATAGCCCCGTGTGAGACACTGAGCGAGAAAAGGGGCAGAACTAGAGAGAATTTGTATCGGGGGCGAGAGGCAAGTGGCACAAACAGGGACAGGATCCAATTAACTCACCTCCCCCCTCCCCCCGCCCGCCACTCCCCCCCCGGGAATTTCCTGGCTGCCCAGAGACAGTTCAAACCCCCCCCCCCCGCGTCCCACTGACCTTCCCCCCCCTACAACTCCAGCTTCTCCCCTCCCTGCCTGACACCCCCCATCTCCCCCCACACCACAGGGGATCCCCCCCCCGCCAGGCCCCAGTCTCTGCCCCCCAAATCCCACTGGGGCTGAGGCAGCTCTGAGGCTTCTCCCAGGTTCCCCGGGGCAGAGTCACTTTCCTGCCCAGCCCCAGTGCCCCCCCCGGGGTCTCTCACTCCCCGGGGGCTCCGTGGGAGGCTGGACACCAGGGATGCAGGACGGCAGGAATGGTGGTGACAGGCCTCCTGTTCCTCAGTCTCACGGCGGGACCGAGGGGGCTCGTCACTCTCCGGCTCGGGAGCACTGGGAAGACCCGACCGTGGACGGGCCGTTGCTCGGGGGGGGGGGCGGCCCCGCGCAGGCGCTGAGCACGTCCTTATATCACTTCTGTGGCGGGAAAAGGTCTGAGGAGATGGAACGCTGAGGGCTGGTT